>NW_025765917.1:0-90137 GCF_003918875.1 Haliotis rubra
AAAGTTCCTCGTCCCCATAACATTCGAGAGGGGTTGAATCTATCCCTAAATTTTTTCTTGGGATTCGCTCTTTCCTTTCCTTCTGTCTAACAAGTCGCAAAATGCGTATCACCTCCGCCATGTTTGCTAGGAATAAAATTGACTTAAGACTGGTAGGTAGCAGTCTCAGGATTTAAGACAAAAACGATCTTAGTCTTAACTTCTAAGACTAAAAATGTACGTGATCTCCGATTTAAGAGAGTTTTTGACTTAAGATCAAAATGACATATTTAAGCAATTTTAGACTTAAAGTCACTTTCCATGACCCCGGGGCCAGGTATCTGTACTCGCTCTTCTGTATCAGGGCAGGGATTCGGCTCCACACACGATCGTTAGAGGAGCGCAAACAATAGGTTCAAAACAACCAGTCGTGTGTACACCTGCACCTGCCCTATATCGGGAGTATTCTCGACATTGCATGTTTGCGACTTTTCCTTGTCAATATCTTAATCAATACTGGCGCAAAAGTTCCAATACTTGCTCTGAACTGTTCTTGAGATATTCCAATGTTGACTTGACCAATACAACGATCTTTATGTCTTGGGATCTTGCTCTTTTTAAGCCTTTTGCAGAGTCACTGTAACTGAGTTGTTTACTCTGCCATGTTGCAACGATCTGTCTACAGTATGAAGTGCCCCAAATCTTTGCCCCATAAGAAGGATAGGACAAATATCTTCATCAAACATTTTAATCTATCTAGACACGAAATTGCTCAATATGTTTTTGATAATTATACAATGGCATACAAGCTGTTTGTGCTTGAGCGGAGCGACAACACTGAGCCTTAGTCCATGAGGAGGGGATAAACACAACACCTAGGTATCTATATACATTTACTACCTCTATTTTCTCACCCTTAAAGAACCACTCCTCGTCATGGTGAAGAGGACCGCTTTTTACGAAAACCATAATTTTGGTTTTACTCAAGTTTATACTCATGCGGGATAACAGATTTATGAAGATTACAAATAGAAAGACTCAAGATACAACCCTGACGGGTACCGATATTACATTTAAAACACCTGGATAGGCCCTGATTTGAATACATGGAGGCAATTAAAATAAGAAATTTCCTTTGATACCCATGTTAATTAGGCTTTTAAATAATACTTCATTGTCAACACTATCAGAGGATTGTTTAAAAGTATCCATATATAGAATACACTCTACCACCTTTTACAAATGTTTTTTATATCATCACTTATATTCATCACAATATTTGATCCACTGGTGTGTAATCTGGCCGAAAACCAGCCTGGGTTTCGGACAGGACAGAATTAATATCACACCAAGTTTAAAGTCTATTCTTCACAGTAGCACAGAGCACTTTACAAAATGAAAGAGATATTCATCCATAATTATCAGTCACATTGATACTGCTAGATTTTGAATGACAGATTATGCTTGTACACCACTGTTTGAGAAATGTTTCATTGTCCAGCAAAGAGTTGAATACTCTTGTTAGGAGAGGTGTTAAATAGTTCTTAGTTGGTTTAAGAAATTCATTTTGCAGGCCATCAGGTTCCGGGTGACTTACTGAGTTTAAGATGGTTTAGCCCCAGGAAGACTTCCTGCTCTGAAAAGGGTCTATTTATACAACTGACAGAGTCCACTTCTGTATGTCGAATAATCCAGAGTAACACTTTGCATGAAGAGCAGATGCTAAAAGTGGTCAGACCACTCAGCCTGACTAACGTTTGTAGATAATGAGTTGGAATTTCTCCCCATTCTGAGAACCTTCGAAAAGGATCAGGGATTAATTCTAGAATTAACCAGTAACATTTTTTGTTGATTAACGTACTCTTGTCTATTCCTTCTAAAAGAGATTTAAACTCTTTTCTTAGCTGTTTATAAATATCAAAACTATTTCCCAAAGTTCTGTGCAGCCTCAATACTGCATATTTCCTTCTTTTATCACACTGTATATCTTTGTTCCACCATGGTGGTTGCATTTCTCCACTTTGATTTATTAAAGATTGTCCACGTTTATGGATTTTCCTCAAATCACAAGCAGCGGTCAGGTACATGCTTGTTAGTATTGAAACACAGTGCGTTACATTTTCTCCTGATTGTCTATGTAACTGATCATAATCAGAGAGAAAGACATCCTGGAACGTATTCAGGAATGGCTGTACAGAATCACTATTTACACACATACTTTATCCATGGATCACATTTAGTGTACATAGACGTATTATTACTACAACTTTTTGGGGGCTTGTATATTGAACATTAGAAAACAATTCCATTCTCAAGGTGCAAACAAGAGGAAAATGAAAGGAGTCATCTCCAACAAGTATTTTAAAGTCTGTGAATTATTGGAATAAATCAGAGGATGACCAAGACTTAGAGTGCTCTCCCTTGGCTGTGATGTAAACACTTTTGTTGGATCAGCTAATTGAACATTGGGGTTGACTTCTTTAGAACGGTCACTCACACACACGACTTTGTTATGTTTCCCCATCAACTAGTATCCTTGGTGATTTTCCCTGATTTCTAGCCTCGGCGAAGAGTGTGGATAATGCACGACGATCCGCGCGGACTCTTTTCGTAAGGTCTTCCGAGATTTGCCACGACACTCTGGATATAATGAGTTCGTCGGTATTTTCTATCACTAGGGTATCTTTCATTAAAACTCTAACCTTCTCCGAAATGTCCCAAGTTTCATTGGCATGCCCATCAATTCCGTGAAACACAAGGTTACCCCCCTGCCGAGAACGTGGCTCCACGTCTTCGTGTTTATCACTCGTGTCCTGTAGCTGTTCTTGTGAACGTCTGTTTTCGGTTTTCAACTTGTCCAGCTCGGTTTTCAAGTGCAAGTGCGTCGCCATCTTGTTAACTTTGTCATTGATGCGTGTGGTGCGTTCATTTTAAACCACATATCTCACATTTTAGTTCCGTTAATACCCTCATGAGGTCTTCGTTTGTAAACCTTTCCGTGGCGGTTGCACCTTCTATCAATGTAGTTTGTCGAGTAACTCGGGGAGGTCGACTTGTCGGGCCCCGACCCCGGGTTAGATTCCACAACACCACACGCGCCCAGCAATGTCAATAGTAGCCAGAGGAGACGCATAAACATTAAAACTTTTCTTCCAGTGACGTCAATACCATTTACAGTCCTTTTGTCTTTATTTGGTTGAGTGAACGTTCCATCTCTTACTCGATAGGACACTAAATCGATCCTCATGCTGAGAGAGAGAGAGAGAGAGAGAGAGAGAGAGAGAGAGAGAGAGAGAGAGAGAGAGAGAGAGAGAGAGAGAGAGAGAGAGAGAGAGAGAGAGAGAGAGAGAGAGAGAGAGAGAGAGAGATGCAGAGAGAGAGAGAGGGATGAGAGAGAGAGAACATTACGGGTAGCTTCATGCAGTCGGGGATGACGAGCATTTGGCATTAAACCGGAGCTTGCCAAATCAATGGGCGAAGGTTTGGCAAGTCCACTAAACCTTGCCAAACTGAAAGACTTGATGGGAAAATAATATTGGCCACGGAATTGTGATGGTTTAGTTGTGCCAAAAGTGAATGAAGAGATATGGCATGAAACAAGGCAGGCAAGTAAAGTCACGGGACATAAACATTCAGCACGTGCAAGGTCTGACTGTGAAATCTATGGTCCCTATTATGCATGTTGCGGATTTGATGATGACAAGACTTAGTATTGTGCATCGGAAGGAGCTTGATAAGAAGACAGATGTTCTCTTCAAAAGAGACATATGTTCTGCGACTGCTTCCTGGGGCCCATGCTGATATGAACATGAAAAGGCGTGTTGCCTTTAAACAAGACTTGAGAGGGCGGTACAAAAGGCTGTGTACTTCAGGCATAATAGTGACAGGCAAGTCATACAGCAGGTTGGAGCAATGATTGTGTCTTCAGACTGTTTTATCACAAACCGGTTACTCGGGACAATAGCTATTGTAGTGCAGTATTGGAATCAGTGTCAAATGAATGATTAACTTGTATGCCCCCTCTAATTAACAAGTTGTTGGTTTATCGAGTTAATGTTCATCATTTAAACATGTTTATTCATTATTGTTTATTCATGTTCAACTCTATAGAAGGCTGGGTGGGACAACTTAGGAATGGCCATAATTTATATCATTGAAAAGATCTCGAGGAGATGAACCCAAAACGTTCATGTGCCAGTGCGCTCACGTGTTCATATGCTCACAAATTGGCTCTGAAAATGCATTTCTGCAGAAATTTCTGGCAGAATTTTTTACCGCAGATTTTTCTGGCAGAAATATTTTTTCCCGCAGAAATTTCTGGCAGAATTTTTTATTTCACTACCAGAATTATCTTAATTGAAAAATATTAGACACCATCTTTTGGATAATTCAGTATGGACTTTCTTCAAATGATGTTGTTTTCTCTTGTAAACAACTTCAAGTGGGAGGGAAATGGTTCCCAGAAGTAGATCGCCGCACAAATCTTACAAGGCATGTTTTAACATATTATCAAGACGAAATGAAAATAAAAAATAATTTGATGATTTCTTTATACATCATTTATTCACACTCTGTATTACATGAGTTTCATTGGGCTAAGTTGCATTCATTTCATCCCTGATATGAGTCCCGTTGTCCCTTTGGTATGGTTTATGTATCTCTATTGTTTGTATAGTCACTCGAACTGTACAATGGAACACTGCATTGTATATGACAGATGTGTACTCTAGAAACCACAATGAAGCTATTTTTCAAACAGTCTTACAATAATCGAATCAGGATTAGGTGTCTTCCCCTTAATACGACATTTGGTATTACAGTGAAAATGTTTCGCCGAGGTAGACTCATGTTGTTTTTATGGATTAGTGAGGTGGGTTATACTATAAACTGAACTGCATAACGAAATCGGTGTTCATTTTCATGATATCAACTCACATTGCAATATGAACATGATTTCAGCTCACTGCTTATTAATTGACATTGATTTATTTTTTAAAAATGACTAACTGATTGACATTGATTCACTACTACTGATTGCCTTTGACACTGATTTTAATTCACTAATTATTTGTTGATATTTACTCACTAATTATTATGGGTATATATCCTGCTTATCCGCGCAATCCAAGGCATTACTTTCGAAATGGCAAATCAGCAGTTAGAATACAAGTTCATTCCAACCTCACGTGGAGGAAGGTATCTCTGTATAGATGGATACATGTTTAGAGTGAGTCACAAACGCAATGCTGCATCGCGGATATCATGGATGTGCCTAGATAAGAACTGCACTTAAACTATATATTTCTACAGTTGAATAATGACATTCAAATGTATATAAATTATTTGTTATCGATAAAATGGTCACGGATAAAAATGTCATATGTATTTTAAGGGGTGTAAATAATGGTTCGAGGGAGTATTTCATTTATTTACCGGTTAACAATTTAGAATCATCCATGTACTTAAAATCACACAGAACCTCCGTTGTTCTCCAGAGACAGTCGACTTGAAAATCCTTGCATGCTCCACTGATTTGTTGTTTCAAACGTCACAGTTGTCGTCTTCCGGGAACTAACAGAACGAATCTTCCATAGGTAGTAGGCAAGTGGTGAGTGTTCAGGTCAAGGGTTCTGATTACAATATTATTATGTTGTGAATTGAGACAGGGATGCATGTATATACATATTGTATAAAACTTCTTCAAATCCTGCATTATGTTGTGAAAAGTTTGTGTAATAACGTAATGCGGGTAGAAAACATGTGTTCTAGACAGTAGTAATAAACTATCCCAACAAATACCATCCTGTGTAAATACTCGTAATGACTCATTATTTGGGAGAGTGTGTATTTGACCGTCCTTTCACCTGTATCAGATAATTTATGAGACACCTGTGTGTGGGCCACTTCTTGTTTATTTTAGGTAATTAGCAATCAGTGTGATCAACTGATCTGGATCTGATCTTGTTGGGCTTGGGGTATTTGCATCAGAATGACAATAACTGATTCATGATCAGGAAACTAAAACTATATACACTTCTGTTATTACCCCCAAGACCGGTTTGAGGAATTTAAACAATTCATATCATCATGACACTAGACAATACATTATATGTTTTGGTTCAGTTCTGTGTTAGATATATTCGATACACTATGTTTCAGGTGTACAAGGTCGGTTAAAGTAGGTTGTATATATATACAAATTATTCAACAACGTTATGAACAGCAATTATGATTGTATGTTTCATTGGCATTCTTGTCGTTGCTACTCGTCCCTTTCCAACGATATTGAGTCAAACCCAGGACCACGAAGACAAACAACTATTGAGGGAGAGGTTTGTGATTCCGAAACGCTAAAAGACATTAGGGATATGAGACGAGAGACACAGAAAAATTTTGAAAAACTTTTCAGCCAAAAATAAAAAAATAGAACAGGATGTGGTTACACTAACAGAAGAAAATGAGGAACTGAAAACAACTGTGAAACGTTTAACAAATAAAATTGACCATCTGGACAATAACTCAAGACAGAACAACATAATACTGTACAACATCAAAGAGACATCTGGAGAATCTAACGATGACGTTACAAATAAAGTTCTCGATGTTATAGAGAATAAAATGAGTATCACAGACATAAGAGAATTTGACCGTGTCATTCGCCCTCCTTCGAAGTCACGTGGTGCCAGACCGGTGTTAGTTACCTGCCTCAACCTCTGACACAGGACAAGGATTTTACAGTCAGCCAAACTTCTTTAAAGGACACGGTATCTCCATTTCACAGGATTTCACTGAAAAAGTATTGTCTACCAGGCAAAAACTCAAAGGATTCATGACCGAGGCCAGAAACGAAGGTAAATTCTCTACTCTTAAAGGTGATAAAATCCAAATTGAAAACAAACTTTATCGACTGAACGACACTGAAGATGAATTAGTTCTGTTAAAAAAACATTCCCTCTTCGATCTCCGAATACTGACTCTAACAAATAGGGGCGTGGTCAAGGCCCACGTGCAGTAACTAAGTCCTGGACTGCTGTTCTGTGGAATGTAGAAGGTCTAAAGAAGAAAATTTGCCGGGAACATATCATCAACTTTCTGAAAAAATCACCTGTATATCTCTCGTGGAGACGTGGTCAGATGAAAATGAGGAGTTATTGTTTCAAGGATATACAGTGTTTGGGAAGTGTAGACAAAAACATGCCAGCGCCATTAGAAATTCAGGGTGGAATAACTGTATTAATCGCCGACACTGTCTCAGAATTTGTGTCATTAATCTCGACGGAAAGTAACAACATACTATGGTTACGTGTGCGTGTACCAGTTTATCATTTTTCCATATTTATGGGTGTTGTTTACTGTTCTCCTGCAAAGGTCCAGTGCACATGCTGATGAAGCTATTTTACTCTTTTGGAAGATGATGTAAACAAATTCAGATCAAATGAACCTGATTGTAGAATCATAATTCAAGGTGATTTGAATGCACGCACTGGGAATGGATGTTACAAAGGTTATATTGTTAATGATGACCCGAGGTATCTCCCGATTGATGATGACATAGATTATATAACCGACGACGCCATCGAACCACGTGCATCACGTGACACTGTGATCAACAAACGTGGCTATGCCCTATTGAACTTCTGCAAAACATTGGACCTGAGAATATGTAATGGCCGTCTATTTCATGATAAAGGTAAACGTAACATAACATGTTTTGCCAATAATGGACAAAGTGTTGTTGACTATGTGCTTTGTTCGGACAATGCTTTTGAACTTTTTGA
Source organism: Haliotis rubra (assembly GCF_003918875.1). Lineage (NCBI taxonomy): Eukaryota > Metazoa > Mollusca > Gastropoda > Lepetellida > Haliotidae > Haliotis > Haliotis rubra. The sequence continues at coordinate 7,758 of NW_025765917.1, forward strand.
TGATTTTAAAGTGTCCGATGAAGTTGAGTCGACTCATCTGCCAATAACATTTTCGTTTTCATTGACACTGAATAATAATGAACGTTTCCACAATCTTTCATCTAAAACTAGATATCGATGGAACAGTGACTGTTTACTAGAATACCTGCACAACTGGGATGTATTACCACCCGATGTTATAAACCAGTTTCATTCCTTTATTGATAACGGTGATGTTCAAGAGGCCTCGTTACTTTTTAATACGGTTATGCAATCATGTGCCAGTTTCTGTAAATCTTGTGTATTGTCGACAAATAATGTTCCAAAGGGAGACAGCTGGTATGACGGTGAATGCAAGAGTGCACGTGATACCGCTCGGCGCCTTCTGCGTGCTTTTCAAGCAAGTAACTGTAAATCTGATAGACAACGTTATGTTGAGTCTGTGTCACACTATAAACAGTTGTGTGCTGTGAAACTGTCTTCATCATTTTCAGATTACACACATAAACTTAGTAACGCACTCTCTACTAAAGACAGTAAATTATTCATGGAACTGTGAAATCGAAATCATCATTTGTAAACAATAATATTTCACCATTTGACTGGATGAATCATTTCAAGAATGTCTTTTCAGTCTTCCTATTGTTCAGCCGATGAAGAACACTTCTATATTTCTGTCAATCATTTTGTTGATTCAATCAGTGATAGACTTATTGATTCATCTGTGGACAATGACTATTTGGATAAAGAAATATCCTACCAAGAAATAGTTAATGCTATTCAAGAAATGCATAATGGAAAAGCACCAGGACTCAGTGGCATTCCAATTGAATTTTTTTTAAATGCACCCCATCATTGTATTGATTTATTGAAATGTCTTTTTAATAGCATTTTGTCTACAGGTATTTATCCATCTCAGTGGACGTATGGAGTTATAATTCCTTTGTATAAGAAAGGTAAAACTGATTGCCCTGGGAATTACAGACCTATTACACTGCTTGAAGTAACTGGTAAAATATTTTGTAAAATTATCAACAACAGGTTAAACTCTTGGGCTGAAAGGGAAGAATTCTTCGTTGACGAACAAGCTGGGTTCAGGTATAGTTTCCAAACACATGATAATATATTCATTCTTAATGCTATAATTGATAAATATCTTTCACTTTACAAAGGTCGCCTCTATTGTGCATTTATTGACTTGAAGGCCGCTTTTGACTCAGTCGATAGGTGTGGTCTCCTTTACAAACTGTGGCTTGGCAACGTGAAAGGTAATACCTACAGGCTATTGAAAAATATGTACCAAAATGTTAAAGCTTGTGTGTCGATGAGAGATGGTTACACACCGTTTTTTGATTGTTTATCAGGAGTTCGTCAGGGATGCCAGTTATCTCCCTTTCTCTTTTCCTTCTTTGTCAACGATATTGTTGATTGTCTATCTGCTGATGGTCAGAGGGGTATCAATCTAGACTTAGTTGAGCTGTTCATCCTATTGTTTGCTGATGATATTGCGCTTTTGACTTTACAGTTATAGGTCTGCAAAAGAGGCTAGACAAGCTTAGTTTCGTATTGTAACAAGTGGAAATTGAAAATAAATCTTGATAAAAAGTAAAGTTATTGTATTCAGGAAGGCCGGTCGACTAAAGGCCTGTTTATACGGCGACATTTGCACATGTGTATATTTTTTGCATATGTGTAAATTTGCTTACATGAGTATATTTGGTCGTATAAACGCAATTACACATATGCAAATTTTACTACCCCAAGCAAAAATACTCCTGGCCTAGACCAGGTGCAAATGTTTTACTACCGGTGAGTAAATGCTTATTTTTTGCTACCCTAAGCAAATCTGGTCGTATAAACGCATAGCAAATTTACTCAGGGTGAGTATTTTTCCCGCTCGATTTCATAATGGCTATTTTGGTAGTTTCCCGCCTAAACTTTACGCGCCTTATTGGTCACATATCTGTCAGTTGATGTCTAGCTTCCATTAAAAACAGACACACGACAATGGCGAACCGGAAAGAAACTCGCGGTGCCAAAAGACGCGGTTCCGCTTGGAATGACGAGGAATAAAAAAGAAAGGAATCCACTGGAGGGGAAAATGAAAAGAAGAAAAGCGAGAAGAAAGAGCTCGGAAGACGAGGATGGAAGTAGCACTGAAATCTGTGATGGATGGATTTAGTGCAGCAAACGAGAGAGCTGATGATAAGGTTCTTGACCTTGAACGCCAGAAAATAGAACTTGAACGCCAAAGCTTGATGTCAGAAAGCCAAGATCGAATCAGATGAAAGACAGAAGCGTGAAGAGAGACAGCACCAGTTCAACATGATGAATATGATTATGAGAGCTGTACGGGGACATGACAACAGCCCCACCTGTCCCATACAGCACGGGTCGTACAGGTCAGTATGATGGAGGTGAATCGGTAAGAGGTCCGGGCCCTTCATCACGCTATTCCTCGACAGTCAACCAACAATCTTCAAATGACGATTCTTGGATAGCTGATACTGAAGACGGAACAAGTTTCTACAATTTGTAGACTTCATGAATGACACCAGACTATAAATGATACATTCATGACTATTTTAACTATTGCTCAATTCTGTTTTTCTCATCAACCGCCATGAAGTTCATTGGCGTTTGGTTTCCATTTCATCCTTCGAGTTAGTTCCAGTGTGTGTCTTGAGACGTTTCCGTTCTGGTGTTTGTCCAGCCATATTCTTAGTGCTGCTGTAATCACAATGTTCATTTGAGCAATCTAGACAGCATCTAGATATAAGCCTTGTAATAATTCATGTTCTCTTATGAATAAAGGATTTTTAGATTTAGTGCACATTTCACTTTTTCCGAAAAGAAGAAAAAGCATGGTTTTCACCCTCTGTTACCAGCTTTGAATAATTACTGAAAGCTCTCGTAATTATCCTTACAGCTTTGAGGATAATGCTGTTGAAACCATGACTTGTCATTCACTAATAACGTCAAATGTTTGCGTATCTTACCGTTTCGAAAATCATGATCCTGGTTTTGAGGCTATCGAAAGTGTGTATTATAGCTAATGCAAAACGTCATGTCAAATTGTTCTCTGAGGTTATGGTCAATGTGTTGCAATATTGTATTGATGTGTTGACATAAAAGAAAGGATTGCTTACATCTTCACAAAATACTTTAATTTGAATTTTGAAACACGTGCATGTACAAGTTTAAATGTTTACAATAATCACCAATATGAACTATACATGGTTTACTCAAAGTAAATGTCTTCACAAATGAATAATGTCTTTAAAACACATCGTTGCAGAAAGCCAGCGCGATTTCATCACGCAGAGCTTTCGCACATTGGATCCCTTCGTCGCCCCCATCCTGTACATCCAGTTGGTAGTCATTTTCTTCTTCGTCTTCTTCGGTGTCCCAATCCTCCCTGTAGAGGTCACGTACACTCTCGCAAATGTTGTGGAGGACAACACAGCATGTAATTACCGTGCAGGCAAATTCGACGTCAACGTCCATCCTCTTCTGCAAACACCGCCAGCGTCCCTTCAAGCGACCAAACGCGTTTTCAATCGTCATCCTGGCTCGGCTGAGTCGATAGTTGAAGGTACTCTGAGCTGGAGTGAGGTTAGCTCTGCCAGTGTAGGGCTTCAATAACCATGACTTTAAGGGGTATGCTGCATCACCAAGGAGCACCAAGGGCATCTGTGTATTTCCAATGTTCTTCAACCAGTTTGGTAAAGAGAGAACCATCATCACCAAGGAAATTAATGACTGAGTTCACTCAAGACACGGGCGTCATGCACTCAGCCTGGCCAGCCAATATTGATGTTTGTAAACATCTGGTTGTGGTCACATACCCCTTGAAGGATAAGAGAATAGAAACCTTTCCTGTTCAGGTAGTCACCGTGTGAATATTTAGGAGCTATGATAGGGATGTGACTGCCATCTATAGATCCTACACAGTTTGGAAATCCCCAACGCTCCTCATAGCCCCTGATAACATCCTTCAATGCGTCTCCCTGGGGGAACCTGACGTATTCAGTCAGGAGAAGTTTCATGATGGCTTCGCACACTTGATCGACGCAGATACATACGGTTGCCTTCCCGACACCAAAAGGTTGGCCACAGTTCTATATTCTGCGGAGGAAGCCATCCAATAGATTGTTATAGCAACCTTTTAGGAGAGAGCTCATCGTTTAGTCGAGTACAGATCAATTCATACGTTTCTCTTCGCATTCTAAAATTTTCTAACCATTCGGCATCAGTGAAATGTTTGCCAACAACTTCCGTATACCAATGACTTGATCTTGGCTTTCTTCTAGAAGTTCGATCATTGGAACATCCCAGTATCAGACCAACACTGATGTAATATGGGAAATGCCTATACCTTCTTGTTATCGCACGTCTTACGCCATCCATTGCTAGTGCAGAAATGAACTATTATCAAGATTTACTACCGCTTTGCCTAAAGTCCGTATGAACGCATAGCAAATTGGTCACCCTAGCAAATTACACTCCCTATGTAAATTTACTCATGTATGCAAATTTGCACATGTGTATATTTTTCGCCGTATAAACAAGCCTTAAGCCTTAAAGACATTATGAAAAGTTCCATTTGAATGGACAGTTGCTTGAGAAATTGTCGCATCATATAAATACTTGGGTGTTCACTTCTCTTCCTCTGGATCATGGTATATTACACAGAAAACTTTGGCTGACCAAGCATGGAAGGTGTTGAATATTTTCAAATCATCGGTTAAGAATTTTTATAATCTACCAATTAATGTTTTGCTCCACATATTTGATGTCAAGGTTCTGCCATTGTTACTATACGGAAGTGAAGTCTGGGGTTTCCACCCGTCGCCATCTGTATTGAATGTACACGATAGGTTCTGTAAACAGGTTTTGGGTCTCTCAAGATACACGCCAAATATTGCAGCGCGTGCTGAGATTGGTCGTCATTCATTAAAGGTAAATCAGTACATTAAGATTGTTAAATATTGGGTTCGCCTCCTGTCTCAAGTTGAGAATGTAATCTTAAATAAGGTATATGAGTATCAGTATTGTCTTGCTGAAAAGGTATAGATTGTTGGGCTTTTTAAGGTGAAATCTCTTTGTACAGTTATGGTTTTTGCAATGTGTGGGCCAGTCAAAGTGTTGGAAATATCTCTACCTTCATATCATTATTTAAGCAAAGATGTATTGATATAGATAACCAGTTGTGGTCATCTCGTATCATACTTGTTTCGAAATTGGATTTTATCGCAGGCTCAAAGAAGGTATAGCTTTCGAGTTCTATATCGATAGTGTTAGTGTAAAACAGTTTCGAATCTTCTTAAGTAGATTTCCTGTTGCTCAAACCACAATTTGATGATAGAGTACGGTAGACATTTAGGTCTTAAAAGGGAGGATCGCCTGTGCCCGCTTTGTATCATACCTAACATAGAAAATGAATATCACTTTTGCCTGGAATGCCCTTTTTATGGGAAATTAAGAAATGATATCCTCCCTAAATATTATCACATATATCCATCTGAAGTGAAATTAGCCCAGTTGTTTTACAACAAAGAATACTTATACTATAAATTGTCTTGCAAAATATCTATTTTTGCCATGAAAAACGAAATAAATTTATTTCAGCCTCCGTACCCCACAAATGTATAATTGTGCAGCTCTCATGATGTTGTACGGTGCTCTAATAATTGTATATTCTGTACACCTGATGTATAATGGGCCTGTGGCCCCTTTACTGAATAAAACTCTCTCTCTCTATTGGCATTCTAGCATGCGGCTTCTTAATCATTTTGTTAATAGCAACTTCTTGTTCATTGCATAAAGCAACGTGTAACGAGCGCTGCGAATGTAGTGACTGACGAAGGGTACTACATACCATAGCCTACGAATGGCTGACCACGCTATATAGACTTTATCAATCAGCACCCGTTTTTTATGACTGTTTTACAACTTAATCCGTCCTGCTTATCGGCTTCATGGCTGTGCTATTTATTGTTCTTACTTCCCACCTGGCCTCGTCCAATTATCTACCCCTTGTTATTCAAGTACACGATGTTTGTCACAGCATTCGATCATTCTAATCACTTGGTTTTTGTCACCGTTAGCTTGAACATGGTGTGAGAACCTACACAGAAACGTTGCTTCAGTTATCAAGTACTCCCCAATAACATGTATCTGTGATTTGCCGACTTCTGCCTGAACGGTCTTGCAGGATGAACAACGCGTTCTTCTTGGCTAATCTGCACACTCCACCATACACACACCATTTTTTTTTTAGAAAGGTTATTGGCGTTGCAAAACAAACACAATGGTGTACACGACCACCCACACCTCCCTCCACGCCCCACTGGGTGTTCACGTAATCTGTTGTAAAGCGTATCAACATCCCAGGCTACGGTCCAAAGTCCAAATATATTTCAATGAACGTAGGACTGGTAGTTAAAATATTTATAGACAGGCAAGACAAAATAGTTTATTTTTGTGTCACGTGAATGTACATGTCAAAAAATGGCAACGGTAAAAACACATAGAAAAAAACAGACACCAGGCCAGATGGCCAATGAGACACACTAGACAATATGTGCATAAAATGTATAAAATATAAGATTAAAACATTAAGGAGTATCACTCATATGAAAGACCTAAGGAAAAAGAAAGAAATTTATAGGGATGATAGCTTACGCCGGTACATACGGCTAACTAAAGCGGCCAGTGGATTAACAATAATTTATGTTTGTAAGAGGAGTGTAACTTGTTCAGTGTTGGATAACTGAGCAAAATTTGGGTACAAGATACTAGTTTTTCTAAAACAGATCATACCGAAGATCAGAATAATAAGGACAGCTAACTAAGAAATGGACTTCGTCTTCGACAGCCTGACTACTACAGTGGCGACAAAGCCTGTCTGACAATGGCTAATAGATGTAGATATGGATTTAGTTTTTAAGCAGCACACTCCCCTTGAAGCATTATGCTTAGTACAGAACTACTACACTATATGTTATATGATGTTCTGTATTTGATATCGTTTAGATATATTATCAATCCATTGCGTAAGTGTCCTCGATGTATTTTCACATTGTTTTGTCACTGAACAACACTCTCCATGCTGTTGCTACCGAGATCATAATATAGATCTTATGTATTTTATGATTTGTGTTGTAATACGTGGTGGTAGGACAATAGGCCCACAAGGACATAACACCTCAGACAGAACACCCCTAGGCTAAATGCCCCGGTGACAAAAGCCCCTCAACGGTAGGACAAAAGGTCCTCAATGAAGAGATGTAATAGGAATACCAACAAATCTTTTTTTCATTCCCACATCAATACAATATATTTTATAACATTAAATAGCATATGTAACCATGCCGTCATATGATTCCGTCGTACTTATGTTTCCCTTGGTATTTTCTAATGACATAATTTCTCACGAGCCACTCGCCAAATCGCGCCACCTATCGATTGTTTACGTTCATCAGTTGATCGGCACAGCTCTGAGCAAAAAATGTTCAGGCTTTCATCAATTTGCGTACGTACAGTCATCTGCTATTAAACCTAATGCAACTTTTTATGTCTATTTATGCCGAAGGAATGTGACTATTGTGTTAATTCTACAAAAATCGTTAACTGTATTACAATTTAACAACTTCGATATTAATGTAAACCTACATTGACACCCCGGATCGTCTGTTGACAATGTGTAAGATTGTGACATGTGCTGTGTGCCTCGTAATTTGATCTGAAGTGCACAATGGCCGCCTGTCGTCCGACAACAATGAACTTCAGAATGACAAAGAGTGTTTTATTGACATTAAATGATACAAAGGTATGTCGTCTAATACTATATTATGTTTATATGACTGGCAATATGAGCGATCATATTCATAGTCGTAAATTTCTTAATACCACGGAAACCCATGACGCGAGGGAATAGCACATACTTCACAAATGTAAATCACCATGCAGATAATGCAGTTGTGCAGTTGTAACTTGTGCTACAGTTCATACCAGTCTAATATTGTGTCCTATACCAGTCTAATATTGTGTCCTATACCAGTCTAATATTGTGTCCTATACCAGTCAAAAGCGAATGCTGGGAACACCGTCACCAATAGCCGGCCGCTGGATTCCAAACTTTAAAGAAGGTAGCAGGAAATCAGCGATTTATTTAAATAATAATAGAGCTGACCATCTTAATAGACCATCTTAATAAACACCATGTTCATTGACATACCACAATGAGTACCTGCCCAACGAAATCAAACATAAGAGGAAGTGACCAATTTAAGCCAGTTCTCTGAAACAACATTTAGCGGACTTCATTCCATTGTTTAAATAACAACATCGTCACTGAGGAGCCTGTAACAACTATCAGCAGTGGGAGGAATTGCTTCGAAAACATCATGTTATCACCTGTCAACTCAAAATATACACCGAGGGTGTTTTATTCTATGGGTTGAAATTTGCCAGGGCTTTTTGTCCTGGGGCATTTAGCCTAGGGGATTTTGTCCGAGGGTTTTTATCCCAGTGGGCTTATTGTCTGCCCACCGTAATACGAGTGTGAAAGGAAACATACAATAAAAAATATTCCAATCACGAATTAAACGCATATGATTTGCACACCTCACGTCACCTCACGTCAGTGACTTACATTCATATCGTTCTTCAACACATTTTCGCTTCATGGATGACAACGGCTTTATTATATAGGATGCGGCGTTTCAGTATAGATTCTTATACCGTTGTCAAGTGAGACTGAGGTGCTGTAGCAGACTTATATATACATCAACATGGATTAAGCAGTTCAAATCCGCAGACACAAAACCCTCATTAACAAAGATGAAGGATATCTCATCCCATCTGCATACAATGAACTGATAGCAACAACTTAGCAGAGCATTCCAGCCATGTATATTTTCTACCTCTTTGACATTTGACTTCCTCCAGTTGTCACTGCTTTATTACCACTCATCCTATAGTTGTTGTTGAATACATGACATGTTATATAGTTCTTGCTGTAAATCCCTTTGATGCATGCCTACATGTTGCTTTTACTTAATCCCTGTAAAGTCTGATCTGAGCAAAGAGTGGGCACCTGCTCCTTTGATAATTAGGATTACCCCCTCTCTAATAGAGTTTTGTCAGTTGCAATGAATTATAGCAACCCTTATCGTAGATCACCCAGCCCTCCATTCATTCATGCAATTCTTTTTTTTTTTTTCGTATCTTAGTTATTTCCAGTCATGTGAAATTCTTTTTGCGACAACACTAGACACTGAGCCGTTGCCTACCTTTTCCTGTACCACATAAAATCTGCATGGTATGCGGGTTGATATTGTTATTTGAGTTCGGTAGACAATGCCCACCTGTTGTTGCTGCAGGACAATAAATATTTCCGATACGACCTTGTAAGTACTTGGGGTGCAATCATATGACTTTAAATATATTTGCGCATGCTGCTTTATATCATATCTGTGTAATATTACAATATACATGGATAAACTATCAAACTATGCCCCTCGTTTAGCAAAAAAAGTATTTTGATTACATGAAAGAGAATATTTATAAAGTTATAACTTTAAAGATATGAAACTTAAATGTGCGGGCCCAATGTATGTTTCATTACAAAGTTCTCTTGTTAATGTCTTCCTACAATCAACAAAATTTCATCATCTGGTATTTAACTGAACAGACAAAACGTACTGGATAGAACCCAAAAGACGTGTATTGTCCATGCGGCACCGCCCGACATTGTTTTGGTGTTTTTCCTGAGTGGCCGCTCTCTGGATTACGCAATCGTTAATTGCTGTGGCCACCAGGGACAACCGAACCGGGACGGTGGCCGGTTATAGGGACAGCCCCATAAACAACCAATTGTCAGGTGTGAAAACAATTAGATTTTCTCGGGTATTGTCACTTTGAACAGTGATACATTGTCGCTTAGGTATTGTTTATCATCTCAGTTCGGTACGCTGGTCATGTTGAGCGTGTAGATGGAGGCATTTCTAGGAATATGTAAATGATCAAATATTGTTATTATGTATCTAGTATGTGTCCAGTATGTTGTTCAGAATATATGCTAATAATAAGCCTTCAATGATTTGAATACATGAATTCATTCAACTAAACTATACAGTATATATACAATGTATATATAGAGAGATGATATATATGCCAGGGTAGAGATTGCAAGCGGAGTCTGTACTGGTAGAAACTTATTATATAGAATAACCTATGCAATTGCAATCTCTACCAGTGGAAGCTCCATTCTGATCCTACATATGATTTTTTCATATGTGAATGTTGAACCATAGTTTGTATCAACAAAATGGTCATGATTAGGACATTATCAATTAATGCAATTTGTATTAAAGTGAGATACATTGATATGGAATTATTTGAATTTCTTTACATTTTCACATATTAAAATAACATGCATAACAAATGAATATTATTGTTCAGCAAATAAAGTGTTGTTTGCCTACAGAACAATCAGGGTTTCTACCAGTTAAATTGAAATTGTACTGGTAGAATCGGATCTGACAGGTAGGATCCGATTTCAATCTCTACTAGTAGGATACTGGTAAAGACTGCGAAGTCTCTACTGGTAGAATCTAGCTCCAATCAAATCGTAATCTCAAACCCTGACAAATATTTATATATATATATATTGGACAAATATTTCTCCGAGAGGATCTATCTCTGAAACATTTGGCACTCAAAGACAACAGGGCTCATGTCTAACATGAAATGACTGTAACTTCATCCAGTAATGATATAAAATGCGTCTTTGTAGCTCGCTTCCTTCTGTGTGTCTGTGACCGATACACCCAGTTACTACACATTGTACATGGTCGTGCTGTGACCGATACACATGGTGATCGTGCTGTGACCGATACACCCAGTTACTACACATTGTACATGGTCGTGCTGTGACCGATACACCCAGTAACTACACATTGTACATGGTCGTGCTGTGACCGATACACCCAGTTACTACACATTGTACATGGTCGTGCTGTGACCGATACACCCAGTTACTACACATTGTACATGGTCGTGCTGTGACCGATACACCCAGTTACTACACATTGTACATGGTCGTGCTGTGACCGATACACCCAGTTACTACACATTGTACATGGTCGTGCTGTGACCGATACACCCAGTTACTACACATTGTACATGGTCGTGCTGTGACCGATACACCCAGTTACTACACATTGTACATGGTCGTGCTGTGACCGATACACCCAGTTACTACACATTGTACATGGTCGTGCTGTGACCGATACACCCAGTTACTACACATTGTACATGGTCGTGCTGTGACCGATACACCCAGTTACTACACATTGTACATGGTCGTGCTGTGACCGATACACCCAGTTACTACACATTGTACATGGTCGTGCTGTGACCGATACACCCAGTTACTACACATTGTACATGGTCGTGCTGTGACCGATACACCCAGTTACTACACATTGTACATGGTCGTGCTGTGACCGATACACCCAGTTACTACACATTGTACATGGTCGTGCTGTGACCGATACACCCAGTTACTACACATTGTACATGGTCGTGCTGTGACCGATACACCCAGTAACTACACATTGTACATGGTCGTGCTGTGACCGATACACCCAGTAACTACACATTGTACATGGTCGTGCTGTGACCGATACACCCAGTTACTACACATTGTACATGGTCGTGCTGTGACCGATACACCCAGTTACTACACATTGTACATGGTCGTGCTGTGACCGATACACCCAGTTACTACACATTGTACATGGTCGTGCTGTGACCGATACACCCAGTAACTACACATTGTACATGGTCGTGCTGTGACCGTACACCCAGTACTACACATTGTACATGGTCGTGCTGTGACCGATACACCCAGTTACTACACATTGTACATGGTCGTGCTGTGACCGATACACCCAGTAACTACACATTGTACATGGTCGTGCTGTGACCGATACACCCAGTTACTACACATTGTACATGGTCGTGCTGTGACCGATACACCCAGTTACTACACATTGTACATGGTCGTGCTGTGACCGATACACCCAGTTACTACACATTGTACATGGTCGTGCTGTGACCGATACACCCAGTTACTACACATTGTACATGGTCGTGCTGTGACCGATACACCCAGTTACTACACATTGTACATGGTCGTGCTGTGACCGATACACCCAGTTACTACACATTGTACATGGTCGTGCTGTGACCGATACACCCAGTTACTACACATTGTACATGGTCGTGCTGTGACCGATACACCCAGTTACTACACATTGTACATGGTCGTGCTGTGACCGATACACCCAGTTACTACACATTGTACATGGTCGTGCTGTGACCGATACACCCAGTTACTACACATTGTACATGGTCGTGCTGTGACCGATACACCCAGTTACTACACATTGTACATGGTCGTGCTGTGACCGATACACCCAGTTACTACACATTGTACATGGTCGTGCTGTGACCGATACACCCAGTTACTACACATTGTACATGGTCGTGCTGTGACCGATACACCCAGTTACTACACATTGTACATGGTCGTGCTGTGACCGATACACCCAGTTACTACACATTGTACATGGTCGTGCTGTGACCGATACACCCAGTTACTACACATTGTATTGTTACTACACATTGTACATGGTCGTGCTGTGACCGATACACCCAGTTACTACACATTGTACATGGTCGTGCTGTGACCGATACACCCAGTTACTACACATTGTACATGGTCGTGCTGTGACCGATACACCCAGTTACTACACATTGTACATGGTCGTGCTGTGACCGATACACCCAGTTACTACACATTGTACATGGTCGTGCTGTGACCGATACACCCAGTTACTACACATTGTACATGGTCGTGCTGTGACCGATACACCCAGTTACTACACATTGTACATGGTCGTGCTGTGACCGATACACCCAGTTACTACACATTGTACATGGTCGTGCTGTGACCGATACACCCAGTTACTACACATTGTACATGGTCGTGCTGTGACCGATACACCCAGTTACTACACATTGTACATGGTCGTGCTGTGACCGATACACCCAGTTACTACACATTGTACATGGTCGTGCTGTGACCGATACACCCAGTAACTACACATTGTACATGGTCGTGCTGTGACCGATACACCCAGTTACTACACATTGTACATGGTCGTGCTGTGACCGATACACCCAGTTACTACACATTGTACATGGTCGTGCTGTGACCGATACACCCAGTTACTACACATTGTACATGGTCGTGCTGTGACCGATACACCCAGTTACTACACATTGTACATGGTCGTGCTGTGACCGATACACCCAGTAACTACACATTGTACATGGTCGTGCTGTGACCGATACACCCAGTAACTACACATTGTACATGGTCGTGCTGTGACCGATACACCCAGTTACTACACATTGTACATGGTCGTGCTGTGACCGATACACCCAGTTACTACACATTGTACATGGTCGTGCTGTGACCGATACACCCAGTTACTACACATTGTACATGGTCGTGCTGTGACCGATACACCCAGTTACTACACATACATTGTACATGGTCGTGCTGTGACCGATACACCCAGTTACTACACATTGTACATGGTCGTGCTGTGACCGATACACCCAGTTACTACACATTGTACATGGTCGTGCTGTGACCGATACACCCAGTTACTACACATTGTACATGGTCGTGCTGTGACCGATACACCCAGTTACTACACATTGTACATGGTCGTGCTGTGACCGATACACCCAGTTATTACATTGTACATGGTCGTGCTGTGACCGATACACCCAGTAACTACACATTGTACATGGTCCAGTAACTACACATTGTACATGGTCGTGCTGACCGATACACCCAGTTACTACACATTGTACATGGTCGTGCTGTGACCGATACACCCAGTAACTACACATTGTACATGGTCGTGCTGTGACCGATACACCCAGTTACTACACATTGTACATGGTCGTGCTGTGACCGATACACCCAGTTACTACACATTGTACATGGTCGTGCTGTGACCGATACACCCACACCCAGTTACTACACATTGTACATGGTCGTGCTGTGACCGATACACCCAGTTACTACACATTGTACATGGTCGTGCTGTGACCGATACACCCAGTACTACTACACATTGTACATGGTCGTGCTGTGACCGATACACCCAGTTACTACACATTGTACATGGTCGTGCTGTGACCGATACACCCAGTTACTACACATTGTACATGGTCGTGCTGTGACCGATACACCCAGTTACTACACATTGTACATGGTCGTGCTGTGACCGATACACCCAGTTACTACACATTGTACATGGTCGTGCTGTGACCGATACACCCAGTTACTACACATTGTACATGGTCGTGCTGTGACCGATACACCCAGTTACTACACATTGTACATGGTCGTGCTGTGACCGATACACCCAGTTACTACACATTGTACATGGTCGTGCTGTGACCGATACACCCAGTTACTACACATTGTACATGGTCGTGCTGTGACCGATACACCCAGTTACTACACATTGTACATGGTCGTGCTGTGACCGATACACCCAGTTACTACACATTGTACATGGTCGTGCTGTGACCGATACACCCAGTTACTACACATTGTACATGGTCGTGCTGTGACCGATACACCCAGTTACTACACATTGTACATGGTCGTGCTGTGACCGATACACCCAGTTACTACACATTGTACATGGTCGTGCTGTGACCGATACACCCAGTTACTACACATTGTACATGGTCGTGCTGTGACCGATACACCCAGTAACTACACATTGTACATGGTCGTGCTGTGACCGATACACCCAGTTACTACACATTGTACATGGTCGTGCTGTGACCGATACACCCAGTTACTACACATTGTACATGGTCGTGCTGTGACCGATACACCCAGTTACTACACATTGTACATGGTCGTGCTGTGACCGATACACCCAGTAACTACACATTGTACATGGTCGTGCTGTGACCGATACACCCAGTAACTACACATTGTACATGGTCGTGCTGTGACCGATACACCCAGTAACTACACATTGTACATGGTCGTGCTGTGACCGATACACCCAGTTACTACACATTGTACATGGTCGTGCTGTGACCGATACACCCAGTTACTACACATTGTACATGGTCGTGCTGTGACCGATACACCCAGTTACTACACATTGTACATGGTCGTGCTGTGACCGATACACCCAGTTACTACACATTGTACATGGTCGTGCTGTGACCGATACACCCAGTTACTACACATTGTACATGGTCGTGCTGTGACCGATACACCCAGTTACTACACATTGTACATGGTCGTGCTGTGACCGATACACCCAGTTACTACACATTGTACATGGTCGTGCTGTGACCGATACACCCAGTAACTACACATTGTACATGGTCGTGCTGTGACCGATACACCCAGTAACTACACATTGTACATGGTCGTGCTGTGACCGATACACCCAGTTACTACACATTGTACATGGTCGTGCTGTGACCGATACACCCAGTTACTACACATTGTACATGGTCGTGCTGTGACCGATACACCTGTGAAGTAACTACACATTGTACATGGTCGTGCTGTGACCGATACACCCAGTTACTACACATTGTACATGGTCGTGCTGTGACCGATACACCCAGTTACTACACATTGTACATGGTCGTGCTGTGACCGATACACCCAGTAACTACACATTGTACATGGTCGTGCTGTGACCGATACACCCAGTTACTACACATTGTACATGGTCGTGCTGTGACCGATACACCCAGTTACTACACATTGTACATGGTCGTGCTGTGACCGATACACCCAGTTACTACACATTGTACATGGTCGTGCTGTGACCGATACACCCAGTTACTACACATTGTACATGGTCGTGCTGTGACCGATACACCCAGTTACTACACATTGTACATGGTCGTGCTGTGACCGATACACCCAGTTACTACACATTGTACATGGTCGTGCTGTGACCGATACACCCAGTTACTACACATTGTACATGGTCGTGCTGTGACCGATACACCCAGTAACTACATTGTACATGGTCGTGCTGACCGATACATGGTCGTGCTGTGACCGATACACGCTGTGACCGATACACAGTTACTACACATTGTACATGGTCGTGCTGTGACCGATACACCCAGTTACTACACATTGTACATGGTCGTGCTGTGACCGATACACCCAGTTACTACACATTGTACATGGTCGTGCTGTGACCGATACACCCAGTTACTACACATTGTACATGGTCGTGCTGTGACCGATACACCCAGTTAACTACATTGTACATGGTCGTGCTGTGACCGATACACCCAGTTACTACACATTGTACATGGTCGTGCTGTGACCGATACACCCAGTTACTACACATTGTACATGGTCGTGCTGTGACCGATACACCCAGTTACTACACATTGTACATGGTCGTGCTGTGACCGATACACCCAGTAACTACACATTGTACATGGTCGTGCTGTGACCGATACACCCAGTTACTACACATTGTACATGGTCGTGCTGTGACCGATACACCCAGTTACTACACATTGTACATGGTCGTGCTGTGACCGATACACCCAGTTACAGTTACTACACATTGTACATGGTCGTGCTGTGACCGATACACCCAGTTACTACACATTGTACATGGTCGTGCTGTGACCGATACACCCAGTTACTACACATTGTACATGGTCGTGCTGTGACCGATACACCCAGTAACTACACATTGTACATGGTCGTGCTGTGACCGATACACCCAGTTACTACACATTGTACATGGTCGTGCTGTGACCGATACACCCAGTTACTACACATTGTACATGGTCGTGCTGTGACCGATACACCCAGTTACTACACATTGTACATGGTCGTGCTGTGACCGATACACCCAGTTACTACACATTGTACATGGTCGTGCTGTGACCGATACACCCAGTAACTACACATTGTACATGGTCGTGCTGTGACCGATACACCCAGTTACTACACATTGTACATGGTCGTGCTGTGACCGATACACCCAGTAACTACACATTGTACATGGTCGTGCTGTGACCGATACACCCAGTTACTACACATTGTACATGGTCGTGCTGTGACCGATACACCCAGTTACTACACATTGTACATGGTCGTGCTGTGACCGATACACCCAGTTAACTACACATTGTACATGGTCGTGCTGTGACCGATACACCCAGTTACTACACATTGTACATGGTCGTGCTGTGACCGATACACCCAGTAACTACACATTGTACATGGTCGTGCTGTGACCGATACACCCAGTAACTACATTGTACATGGTCGTGCTGTGACCGATACACCCAGTTACTACACATTGTACATGGTCGTGCTGTGCTGTGACCGATACACCCAGTAACTACACATTGTACATGGTCGTGCTGTGACCGATACACCCAGTTACTACACATTGTACATGGTCGTGCTGTGACCGATACACCCAGTTACTACACATTGTACATGGTCGTGCTGTGACCGATACACCCAGTTACTACACATTGTACATGGTCGTGCTGTGACCGATACACCCAGTTACTACACATTGTACATGGTCGTGCTGTGACCGATACACCCAGTTACTACACATTGTACATGGTCGTGCTGTGACCGATACACCCAGTTACTACACATTGTACATGGTCGTGCTGTGACCGATACACCCAGTTACTACACATTGTACATGGTCGTGCTGTGACCGATACACCCAGTTACTACACATTGTACATGGTCGTGCTGTGACCGATACACCCAGTTACTACACATTGTACATGGTCGTGCTGTGACCGATACACCCAGTTACTACACATTGTACATGGTCGTGCTGTGACCGATACACCCAGTTACTACACATTGTACATGGTCGTGCTGTGACCGATACACCCAGTTACTACACATTGTACATGGTCGTGCTGTGACCGATACACCCAGTTACTACACATTGTACATGGTCGTGCTGTGACCGATACACCCAGTTAACTACACATTGTACATGGTCGTGCTGTGACCGATCGTGTAACTACACATTGTACATGGTCGTGCTGTGACCGATACACCCAGTTACTACACATTGTACATGGTCGTGCTGTGACCGATACACCCAGTACTACTACACATTGTACATGGTCGTGCTGTGACCGATACACCCAGTAACTACACATTGTACATGGTCGTGCTGTGACCGATACACCCAAGTAACTACACATTGTACATGGTCGTGCTGTGACCGATACACCCAGTTACTACACATTGTACATGGTCGTGCTGTGACCGATACACCCAGTTACTACACATTGTACATGGTCGTGCTGTGACCGATACACCCAGTTACTACACATTGTACATGGTCGTGCTGTGACCGATACACCCAGTTACTACACATTGTACATGGTCGTGCTGTGACCGATACACCCAGTTACTACACATTGTACATGGTCGTGCTGTGACCGATACACCCAGTTACTCGTGCTGTGACCGATATTGTACATGGTCGTGCTGTGACCGATACACCCAGTTACTACACATTGTACATGGTCGTGCTGTGACCGATACACCCAGTTACTACACATTGTACATGGTCGTGCTGTGACCGATACACCCAGTTACTACACATTGTACATGGTCGTGCTGTGACCGATACACCCAGTTACTACACATTGTACATGGTCGTGCTGTGACCGATACACCCAGTTACTACACATTGTACATGGTCGTGCTGTGACCGATACACCCAGTTACTACACATTGTACATGGTCGTGCTGTGACCGATACACCCAGTTACTACACATTGTACATGGTCGTGCTGTGACCGATACACCCAGTTACTACACATTGTACATGGTCGTGCTGTGACCGATACACCCAGTTACTACACATTGTACATGGTCGTGCTGTGACCGATACACCCAGTTACTACACATTGTACATGGTCGTGCTGTGACCGATACACCCAGTTACTACACATTGTACATGGTCGTGCTGTGACCGATACACCCAGTTACTACACATTGTACATGGTCGTGCTGTGACCGATACACCCAGTTACTACACATTGTACATGGTCGTGCTGTGACCGATACACCCAGTTACTACACATTGTACATGGTCGTGCTGTGACCGATACACCCAGTTACTACACATTGTACATGGTCGTGCTGTGACCGATACACCCAGTTACTACACATTGTACATGGTCGTGCTGTGACCGATACACCCAGTTACTACACATTGTACATGGTCGTGCTGTGACCGATACACCCAGTTACTACACATTGTACATGGTCGTGCTGTGACCGATACACCCAGTAACTACACATTGTACATGGTCGTGCTGTGACCGATACACCCAGTTACTACACATTGTACATGGTCGTGCTGTGACCGATACACCCAGTTACTACACATTGTACATGGTCGTGCTGTGACCGACCGATACACATTGTACAGTCGTGCTGTGACTACACATTACTACATGGTACATGGTCGTGCTGTGACCGATACACCCAGTTACTACACATTGTACATGGTCGTGCTGTGACCGATACACCCAGTTACTACACATTGTACATGGTCGTGCTGTGACCGATACACCCAGTTACTACACATTGTACATGGTCGTGCTGTGACCGATACACCCAGTTACTACACATTGTACATGGTCGTGCTGTGACCGATACACCCAGTTACTACACATTGTACATGGTCGTGCTGTGACCGATACACCCAGTTACTACACATTGTACATGGTCGTGCTGTGACCGATACACCCAGTTACTACACATTGTACATGGTCGTGCTGTGACCGATACACCCAGTTACTACACATTGTACATGGTCGTGCTGTGACCGATACACCCAGTTACTACACATTGTACATGGTCGTGCTGTGACCGATACACCCAGTTACTACACATTGTACATGGTCGTGCTGTGACCGATACACCCAGTTACTACACATTGTACATGGTCGTGCTGTGACCGATACACCCAGTTACTACTACACATTGTACATGGTCGTGCTGTGACCGATACACCCAGTTACTACACATTGTACATGGTCGTGCTGTGACCGATACACCCAGTTACTACACATTGTACATGGTCGTGCTGTGACCGATACACCCAGTAACTACACATTGTACATGGTCGTGCTGTGACCGATACACCCAGTTACTACACATTGTACATGGTCGTGCTGTGACCGATACACCCAGTTACTACACATTGTACATGGTCGTGCTGTGACCGATACACCCAGTTACTACACATTGTACATGGTCGTGCTGTGACCGATACACCCAGTGCTGTGACCGTACTACTACATTGTACATGGTCGTGCTGTGACCGATACACCCAGTTACTACACATTGTACATGGTCGTGCTGTGACCGATACACCCAGTTACTACACATTGTACATGGTCGTGCTGTGACCGATACACCCAGTTACTACACATTGTACATGGTCGTGCTGTGACCGATACACCCAGTTACTACACATTGTACATGGTCGTGCTGTGACCGATACACCCAGTTACTACACATTGTACATGGTCGTGCTGTGACCGATACACCCAGTTACTACACATTGTACATGGTCGTGCTGTGACCGATACACCCAGTTACTACACATTGTACATGGTCGTGCTGTGACCGATACACCCAGTTACTACACATTGTACATGGTCGTGCTGTGACCGATACACCCAGTTACTACACATTGTACATGGTCGTGCTGTGACCGATACACCCAGTTACTACACATTGTACATGGTCGTGCTGTGACCGATACACCCAGTTACTACACATTGTACATGGTCGTGCTGTGACCGATACACCCAGTTACTACACATTGTACATGGTCGTGCTGTGACCGATACACCCAGTTACTACACATTGTACATGGTCGTGCTGTGACCGATACACCCAGTTACTACACATTGTACATGGTCGTGCTGTGACCGATACACCCAGTAACTACACATTGTACATGGTCGTGCTGTGACCGATACACCCAGTAACTACACATTGTACATGGTCGTGCTGTGACCGATACACCCAGTTACTACACATTGTACATGGTCGTGCTGTGACCGATACACCCAGTAACTACACATTGTACATGGTCGTGCTGTGACCGATACACCCAGTAACTACACATTGTACATGGTCGTGCTGTGACCGATACACCCAGTTACTACACATTGTACATGGTCGTGCTGTGACCGATACACCCAGTTACTACACATTGTACATGGTCGTGCTGTGACCGATACACCCAGTTACTACACATTGTACATGGTCGTGCTGTGACCGATACACCCAGTTACTACACATTGTACATGGTCGTGCTGTGACCGATACACCCAGTTACTACACATTGTACATGGTCGTGCTGTGACCGATACACCCAGTAACTACACATTGTACATGGTCGTGCTGTGACCGATACACCCAGTTACTACACATTGTACATGGTCGTGCTGTGACCGATACACCCAGTTACTAACTACACATTGTACATGGTCGTGCTGTGACCGATACACCCAGTAACTACACATTGTACATGGTCGTGCTGTGACCGATACACCATTTGTTACAACATTGTACATGGTCGTGTCTGTGACCGATACACTCCAGTTACTACACATTGTACATGGTCGTGCTGTGACCGATACACCCAGTTACTACACATTGTACATGGTCGTGCTGTGACCGATACACCCAGTAACTACACATTGTACATGGTCGTGCTGTGACCGATACACCCAGTTACTTGATTGTACATGGTCGTGCTGTGACCGATACACCAAGTTCCTTTACATTGACTCCACACCCTGCCCTTGGTGTTACACATTTGTACATGGTCGTGCTGTGACCGATACACCCAGTAACTACACATTGTACATGGTCGTGCTGTGACCGATACACCCAGTAACTACACATTGTACATGGTCGTGCTGTGACCGATACACCAAGTTACTACACATTGTACATGGTCGTGATTACACCCAGTTACTACATTGTACATGGATTGTGATACACCCAGTTACTACACATTGTACATGGTCGTGCTGTGACCGATACACCCAATTAACTACACATTGTACATGGTCGTGCTGTGACCGATACACCCAGTAACAAACTACATTGTACATGGTCGTGCTGTGACCGATACACCCACTGGGATTAACTACACATTGTACATGGTCGTGCTGTGACCGATACTACACATTGTACACTACCGATACACCATTGTACACATGGTCATGGTCGTGCTGTGACCGATACACCCAGTTACTACACATTGTACATGGTCGTGCTGTGACCGATACACCCAGTAACTACACATTGTACATGGTCGTGCTGTGACCGATACACCCAGTAACTACACATTGTACATGGTCGTGCTGTGACCGATACACCCAGTTACTACACATTGTACATGGTCGTGCTGTGACCGATACACCCAGTAACTACACATTGTACATGGTCGTGCTGTGACCGATACACCCAGTAACTACACATTGTACATGGTCGTGCTGTGACCGATACACCCAGTAACTACACATTGTACATGGTCGTGCTGTGACCGATACACCCAGTAACTACACATTGTACATGGTCGTGCTGTGACCGATACACCCAGTTACTACACATTGTACATGGTCGTGCTGTGACCGATACACCCAGTAACTACATTATTGTACATGGTCGTGCTGTGACCGATACACCCAGTAACTACTACACATTGTACATGGTCGTGCTGTGACCGATACACCCAGTTACTACACATTGTACATGGTCGTGCTGTGACCGATACACCCAGTAACTACACATTGTACATGGTCGTGCTGTGACCGATACACCCAGTAACTACACATTGTACATGGTCGTGCTGTGACCGATACACCAAGTAACTACACATTGTACATGGTCGTGCTGTGACCGATACACCCAGTAACTACACATTGTACATGGTCGTGCTGTGACCGATACACCCAGTAACTACACATTGTACATGGTCGTGCTGTGACCGATACACCCAGTAACTACACATTGTACATGGTCGTGCTGTGACCGATACACCCTGTAACTACACATTGTACATGGTCGTGCTGTGACCGATACACCCAGTAACTACACATTGTACATGGTCGTGCTGTGACCGATACACCCAGTAACTACACATTGTACATGGTCGTGCTGTGACCGATACACCCAGTAACTACACATTGTACATGGTCGTGCTGTGACCGATACACCCAGTAACTACACATTGTACATGGTCGTGCTGTGACCGATACACCCAGTTACTACACATTGTACATGGTCGTGCTGTGACCGATACACCCAGTAACTACACATTGTACATGGTCGTGCTGTGACCGATACACCCAGTAACTACACATTGTACATGGTCGTGCTGTGACCGATACACCCAGTAACTACACATTGTACATGGTCGTGCTGTGACCGATACACCCAGTTACTACACATTGTACATGGTCGTGCTGTGACCGATACACCCAGTAACTACACATTGTACATGGTCGTGCTGTGACCGATACACCCAGTAACTACACATTGTACATGGTCGTGCTGTGACCGATACACCCAGTAACTACACATTGTACATGGTCGTGCTGTGACCGATACACCCAGTAACTACACATTGTACATGGTCGTGCTGTGACCGATACACCCAGTAACTACACATTGTACATGGTCGTGCTGTGACCGATACACCCAGTAACTACACATTGTACATGGTCGTGCTGTGACCGATACACCCAGTAACTACACATTGTACATGGTCGTGCTGTGACCGATACAACCAGTTACTACACATTGTACATGGTCGTGCTGTGACCGATACACCCAGTAACTACACATTGTACATGGTCGTGCTGTGACCGATACACCCAGTTACTACACATTGTACATGGTCGTGCTGTGACCGATACACCCAGTTACAACAGATTGTACATGGTCTTGCTGTGACCGATACACCCAGTAGCTACACATTGTACATGGTCGTGCTGTGACCGATACACCAAGTAACTACATTGTGCTGTTACCAATAAGGCAGGGCGGGACAACTTAGGAATGGCCAGCCAGTCCTAACTTGACACCCAGAAGGAAGCATGCTACAAAAACATTTTTTATATCATTGGAAAGATCTCAAGGAGATGAATCCAAAAATATAATGTGCAAGTGTGTTCATGTTTTCATAAGCTCACAAATTGGCTCTGAAAATGCATTTCTGCAGAAATTTCTGGCAGAATTTTTTTTTTCTGCAGAAATTTCTGGCAGAATTTTTTTTTCCTGCAGAAATTTCTGGCAGAATTATTTTTCTGCAGAAATTTCTGGTAGAAAAGTTTTATAATATGGTCTATGTGCCTCTGTTGCTTCTATAAGTACCCTAACTGGACAATGGAACACTGAATTGTATATGGCAGATGTATAATCCTTGAAACCATATTAAGCAGAGCCTTCATTATTGTACACCAACACACCTTAAAATTATCTAAATGAATTGCTCTTTGTGAGATTTTACTTTGAAATTATCTAATTGCAGTGTGCAAGTAGATGTGACTTTCAAAAATGTAACAGCCTTTTCATGAGGCCAGCCAAATATAAGAATACTTGGTGAAATCCAACAATTCAATCAAGATGAGATATACTATCATAGAAAGCAGATTTAACATCAGACAGTGGGAAAATAACACAAACAAGGTCATATAACATAACTGCATGTATTGTTTCATAAATGCCATACACCACATTACAGTTACACATGCTGTACATATACAAATATATATATATATATATATATATATATATATTCAAACACAAAAACATACACTTTGGTTATTTGCTTTTCTTTATGGCAGTCTGGTTGTAACAAAAGAACAAAATTTTAAAACTTAGACAAACTATAACAAGAATAACATGTAAATAATGAAACTTATATATCATAGGTGAGGGACATACATAAAAACTACAAAGATTTCTAACCATGACAGGGGACCATTATGTTTTTTACTTATTGTTACCTAGACAGGGATATTTACAAGGAGAATAATCAATTTCAGACTTAGCAACAGTTCCAACTAGAGTCATCAGAAGATGACAAATCCCCCCGGCCCCACATATTTGAAAGAACAAATCATCTGGCAGTTACTTAAAGTCCAACTTGGTTTTTTTAGACTACATCCAAATCCCTTCCATGGAAATCAGAGATGAAAAATATAATTTTCTATAAATATACTCTGCTGAAGTTCTGTTGAAATATATTGAAAGGTTTTCAACTTGTGACTCGGACACAAAATCCACCCCTTCTTTTTGAGACTAAGTCCAAATCGTTTTCATGGAAACTGAGAAAAAAATACAAATGACGGAAATCTGTAAATAGCAAAAGGCAGCACTTTGGGATCGACTTCAATTTAACTTGTGGAAACTCTGGCAGATTTGTGTTTTTAGTTACATGTAGCAGAATTGTTTTACTTCAGCAAACATTATGGATAGTTCAGTATAAATTTCATTAAATAACGTTTTCCCATTGAAAACAACTTAAAATTGTAGGGTAAAGGGTTTCCAGAAGCAGGATGCTGCTCAAGAATTAAAATACCTAACATAACATAAATCAAGAAGAAATAGAAATAAAGATAGAGATTTCTTTATACAAGATTTCTTCCCACTTGGTAATTCAAACTTATGAACTTGGGCATATCTCAGTGTCCGGTTGTCTTGAAAGTCCAGTTGGGTTTCAGAGATGGTTCCTGTCACAGAAAACAAAAAAACGTATGACAGCAGTGTATTTTACCCTGAGCCCTCCCAATGAAAATAACTTCAGCATAAGGCATCCACGCTTCATTTATTCCAGGAAGGTTAATTGTACATGGTAAATGGTGGAAAGGAAACAACAGGCAGAGATATATACTTCGTGACTAATTGCATAAATGTTGACCTAAATGTGACAGTGAGGTCTTAGTTATAAAGAAATGGCAAAATTCACAGATATTACATGTCATGTGACTAAAACTTTACCATGAGTTTACGAACAATGCCTTGAGTACTTACACTATGGTAGCCTGCAGTTTGTTAGATTTAGCAACTCTGAGTTGCGCCTCTACATGGTACATAAAGCAAACTTTGGCACAGAAGAGCATTCCTGGATACCACAAAAAAAAACAACAACTAACCTCTGAATGTAATGTAGCATGTTGAGGGAATGGATTCATATTGTATGAGTTGAAATAATCTGATTACTTACGTTTTCTTCTCAATATGCTTGAAATGAATTCTTTTCTTTGTCATGTCACTAAATTCAATTAGCACATATTCTGAAAAACATGAAAAACACTTTCAGTCTTTTCATTTCAGGTATAAACACATTCAACATGCTTTAGAAATATATTAGACACAATAACAATGTATGGTTTATAATAGATATGAATCATAATTTGAATATATTGGCTATTTGTATAATGTTAGAAATACCTCCATCAACACGCTCAACATGGCCAGGGTATCCAGCTGCTCTGTGCACCAACCATGGAGCCTCAACCTTGTCACCAGTCTTCAACTAAATCAAACATGTACAATATGTGTATTTATTCTCGTAGGCTTTCACAAATTGTAAAACATCACAGTGAAAATCTCAGGCAATATAAATATGTAGCTTCTTCACAGCTCTTGAGGTTAAAGTGATAAAAACATTTACATATACATATCTAAAGGAAATACATTGTACTCACTGAAGAAGACATACCTCAAACCTGACCTTCTTTGTTGAAAGCCACTCCTCCAAGTCATAACCAGTCCAATGTATTTTAACTCTTTCCTTCTGTACTGACAATACTTTGGCTTTATACCTGTTTTTAATCAAGATAAAAAAGAATTATGATTTATGGAAACAAGAAGGTTCACACAAATATTTGTTTTAACTTAAGAATGCTCCACTGACATTTTCCTGGTTTCTTATTTAGTCGATATGACAGCAGAAAAAAAAAAGTGTATGCATGTTCTTCCAAAATAAACAGTTAACCTTAAAGTCCTATCAACCACTAAACACTTTCTACCTGGAAAAATTAACACCTCTTGTTAATTTCAATACTGAAATGTCTATATCCTTCTTGAACAATAACTTTCACTACAGATTATAGCTCAAGTAACTACTAGGGCAGACTGAAGTAACTGTAGTAATAACCAGAGAGATGGGAATTATCTTTGCTAGATTCAAACCTATCAAATTTGTTGTTGTAGATTTGCAAAATATGCAGAATCGCTTCAGGTATGAAAAATAAAAACTGCAATTCTTTGAGCGACACAAAAAGTGTTATCCTTCAAGAAGTTTCAGAATGAAAGAGGGTCCGACTATTGATTTTGAGTCAAATGATGATCAGTACCTTAGCAAATCTATCTGAAAATAATCATAAGAATTGATGTAACTCATGAATTTGTGATGATTTCCAAATGTAAAGTTTCTTTGAACAATGATGACAATAATAACATACCAAAAGCCGTCATCCTCTAATGCCTCCACAATCATTCCAACCTTGAATTTGCAGGGGGGGTATCTATGGACAAAATCCATGATATGCATGGTTAGTAAAATGGACTAGTCAGCTCACTGTTATTTTTTGTAGTCTATTTTCAGAGTTTTTCAATGAAAAATCCACCAAGAAATATCTTTCACACAAGTTGCTTGAAACACTGATACTGATGATCCATAATATATACTGGGTGCTGTGTGACAATAGGTCATAGCTAATAACACTGATACACCAACCAGCACTAACACAGTATTGTCTGTCATTGAACCATCTATTTCTTCTTGCTAATGTTTATTTGTCATCTAAACATTGGCAACTATGTACAACGGGGATGATTCCAGTGCAAACAAGTGATTTATCAGGCTCCGCCATCTGGCTGCCCCATGTTATCAACAATCCTATAGTTATCACTGACATGGATGATTCTTTAACAGGTGTGTGAGGGATATCCTTGGGCAATTTCACTCTCTCCATAAAGTTCACATTACTTGATGTCTGATGCATGTCTTGATAGATGTTTGCAATTGAACTAACATGTTCATTCATAAGTTTAATTCCACTTCTGCACAGCAAAATCCACTTGTCCACCATTACAAGTATATTTCTCCTCTGACACAGTGACCCCTGACCTTCCATGAAATGTCACTAGATGCCATGCAGTTGTGGTGGAACATGTTACCTGCACTGGCAATATTTTACCTGCACTGGTGCAGTCTAGATATGACAAAATTGATACCTGCAGTACAGCAACACTGGATTGAGTGAGTATGGTTTTACGCCGCTTTTAGCAATATTACAGCAATATCATGGCGGGGAACACCAGAAGTGGGCTTCACACAAGTTACCCATTTGGGGAAAAGAACCCAGGTCTTCAGGGTGACGAGCAAACACTTTAACCACTAGGCTACCAGCAACATTGGAAATGGCCCCAGAAAATCCTAATACATGTACAGACTAGCACTTTTCATAATTGCTCACCTCATTATTGTGTCTCCTTTTTTGCAAGTAGGACTCAACCTGAAAGAAAATGTTGTTTTACATAAAAACTATATATCAATGACAACATACCAGTATTCACATATTACAAGAAAAATAGGCCATTTAGCAATAGAGATATTTATTAACTTACCATTTCCTCAGTTTCTGCAATCCTTGATGCCTGAAAATAGATTTGTCCGCATGTTATTTGTCCGTCTTATAGAAGCTTGTACAAGTAGGGTTCTATTTGCCATCATGACCAGTAGGAAGAAGTCAGTTGGCTGAGTGATATGAACATCGACATTTCATTGATATTCCTTTTCCATGACCTAGCATAGGGAAGATGATTACAATGAGAGACATGTACAGATAGACTGTGGAACATTGTGGCAAGAGCAAACTGAAGCAGTGTAAACCATTTGTTATCTTAAAATAGGAATATCTAACATAATATTAAATAATATCTAAATAATGCCACTCAAAGAAGCTAGGAATATCTAGGTTAAAAGTAAAAAATTAATATATGTTTGAAAACATCATTAATTCAACCTTCACCATTTCATATATATCCAATTCACTGATGGCAGTTTAAGGTTTCTATAACTTACCTTTCCAGGTGCTGTTTTCTTCACGCTTCTAATATTTGAACTTGATTGTAGAGTCTGATAAAGAAAGTTTGATGCCTTATGAATATGAATGACATCATTGTTCTTTTAATACCACTCTATTATTTACCAAACCAAAAACTTTGTGATAGCAGAAATCATTCATACTGATTTGTTTAGTTATTAAAAACTTCATTGGTGCATTTTATCATAGCAGAAAATGAACAAATCCCCAAAAATGAAACACCATGCTTGTTGTTTTCTCGTTTAGTTTAGTTCTCTATCTTTGTTAAAGGATTTAAATTAATATTAAATATATTAAGTGTAATTACCTTTCTACCCATTCTTGATGCTCTTCCTTTGTAAGATATCACCTGAAAATGATGCCAAAACTTACATGAACTGCTTTTTTTCAAGCCAGAAAGAAACATAAATTGGATGAAGTGTAACATAATATGTATCATTTACATTCAGTTTCAATTGACAAACCATGTGTATACCTGACATTTAACATGCAACAGAATCTGAAATTGAAATAAAATACTTACTGGAAGCTCTGGACATTCCACGCCAGGAATATTCTAAAAGAAGATACAGACTGTTATTCTCTAATCAGTGAATTTTACCATAGTTGCCAATAAAATTACCAGCTTCACATCAAATATATGCTAATATATGTAAGTAGGAAATTGCTGAGTTGATTCCAAACTCATTTCAGACACAACGGCAGGATGAAGATTGTCATTAAGGGTAAACAATAATATGAACAATTTAATTTTGTACAAGTGGGCCTATTAACTAACCTCCAGATGTTCCTGTGCAGTTTCCTCGTGAAGTATATTCTGCAAAATGGCAAAATTCAGTTGAAAATGCTGATTATTAACAAATGATATTATTTCTTATGAGTAATACAATCCCACCAATCCATTTACGTTTTTAGATCTTCATTGACATTAACTCATTTTAGTTAGACATGTTTTCATTGAGAAGGAATTACTTTAACTCACCTGAACTAGGGTTATTTGAAGGTCACGGCCATCATCATTATCACTGAATGCATACACCTATAAATAAGAAAATAAACAATTTACAGTGGGCATTATCATGTGTGTTATATTTTAAAGCAGATATGATATCAATAAGGAAAATTAGTTACAAGGTGTTTTCAAAGTGCCTGGAATATTGCCTGGTGTGCATTGAACAACCAACAACTGATAAAAGTGAATGAACATGACATGACAAAACAAAATACACAAGCACTACTATTATATTACTCATCATACATTGTTAAAAACAAATCAGAATTCACCTGGTGAGATGGTGGTAGATGAATTGTACGAGGATTATGCATCAAATTGCTTAAAACCATGTGCAAAATATCGTTCATGTGAACAGCTGCATTTTGGTGTAAAGTTTTTTAAGATTTCGCCAATTTCCCCTGATTTTCATCATTTTCTGAATTCATGACAATAATCCTTTCAACGTTTTCAATACGTTAGTTCATGTGTGAACAGTCCCTTTAATCTGAAAGGAATATTTTGCAAAATCAAGTTTAGAACAGTTGACTGAAGTAAGTGGCTACATTTATACTAGTGAGTCTAAACTTTTGATAATAATAATAATAATAATAATAATAATAATAATTCTCCGGAAAGTTCTAGGCAGCGTTTCCTGGGAGACGTCCCATTCGCTGTCTGGGCTGCGTGTAGAGGGGGCAAGGGCCCTGAGCTGATGATGAGCCTTACCAGCCTGACTGTGCCAGGATCACCCGAACCCTCTCTGCTGCATACAATTTTTAATCTGTAAATAATAATAATAATAAAATGCAGATTTCTTCATGCGCCTTTTCCACGTCAGCAGATATGCTCAAGGCGCAACAATGACAGATTAAAAGAGTCTCCCACATTTATACAGCAATATGTACACGTCAAAAATAGAGTTCCTAATAATACATTGAAAACAGGTACGTTTTGAGTCCTGACTTGAATGTGGCAATACTATCAGAAACTTTCAGATTGTATGGGAGTGAATTCCACAAGGTTGGGGCTGCATATGAAAAAGTCCGGTTTCAAAAAGTTTTAAGCTTGAAGTTTGGCACGAACAGAAACTCCTGATTGGATGATCGAAGGCAGCGCTTGTTTGAGTAAGGAGTAAGCAGGTCAGAGAGATATGGGGGAACAAGTCCGTGACGGGCCATGTAGGTCAAGCAGAGGATTTTGTAGTCGCTTCTTACCTTGATAGGGAGCCAGTGCAACTGTTTAAGAACAGGTGTGATGTGGCCATGTTTGGGAATGCGACTGATAATACAACAAGCTGTTGCAGTAGTCGAGCCTTGAAA
Source organism: Haliotis rubra (assembly GCF_003918875.1). NCBI lineage: Eukaryota > Metazoa > Mollusca > Gastropoda > Lepetellida > Haliotidae > Haliotis > Haliotis rubra. The sequence goes on from NW_025765917.1 coordinate 39,378, forward strand.
TCACAAGCGCCCGGACTAAGGCATGGGTGGCTTCAGCTGTAAGATATTGACGGATGTTGCTGATGGAGCGAAGATGGAAATAGCAAGTCTTACAGATGTTGTTCACCTGTGTTTCCATTGACAGTGATGTATCAAAGTATATGCCTAGATCTTTGACAGGTGAGCTTATAGGAACAACTGCATCGGCGATGGTTAGGTTCTTAATGGGACATCTTGAAATTTGGTGACTTGTTCCTACCAGAAGTGCCTCAGTCTTCGTGTCATTGGGTAGCAGCCTGAAAGCTTTATCATTGACTGGGGTAGAATCGTTTTCAAACCAAAATGGCTGAAACAAAACAAGAAATTCTTCACTGGATCAACACGAAAATGGGTAAAGTTCCAGTATTCTCACTCAGTCTGCTTCACATCATCAAAGTAGTCATCAATAGTCAAAGATCAGCGAGGCTTTTCTATTATGGTCTTCATTCGGGCAAACAAGCGCCATTTTTTAAGTGAGAGCGCTTTGATCCATTGCACACCCGGGGTTAGTCTAAGCAAGTCGTGGTGTAACTCATGGATGGCAATTTGGTAGACACCACTTGCAGGGATTTGCCGTTTGCAGCGTACCCTTATTTTACAACAAGACATGACCGCAGCGTCACGTCCTCTCTGTGACGTCATAATGTCTAAACATTGCCAATAAAGTCACGTGACGATTTCTATGACGTCACAATCATACCTTAGTGACTCTCATTCCTGGAGACACAGAGCTTGCGTCAAGTCACAGAAATACGTCTCTCACTTTTTGAACTCTGAAGTTCGGAAACATATCACGTCACCCATGAGTTAAACATGGCTCCCGACTTGGTGAAAGTTGTATTGAAGCTGTACCATCTACCATACTATGTTGAAAGATGTCTTGAAGGCAGAAGAAATGCTGTGAATGTTTCCCCCTCCTCGGCTCCATCCGTCAGCTCGGCCGGTGGAAACTTGAGAAACAGCTGATTGCCAAAGCGTCCACTTCCGAAAGTTATGTGTGGGAGGTCAGTGCTGAACTTCCGGTGTCCTCGTCCTTTGAATGGTCGTGGCTGGTGGCTGATGACAAGAAAGTCCTCTTCTGGGATCCCGCACAGGACAGAAGGTAATGGAAATCCCTTTTCCACATCTCTTCAAAGCGCGTTAATGGTATGTTTCGTTATTATAATATAAGAACCCCCTGATTTGAAGAAAATCACAAGAAGCAAATACCCTTCCTGGAATTAGACTTGCATAAAAGAATATTTGATCAAATGAGGTGATAAACAGTTTATAGGAAGGAGTTATTTCAGAGCACGACTGTCCTACCACGAAGGGTTGATGCAACAAACATGATGTATGTTTGTTGTGGGATAAGTTGAACTGATTGAAACGATCTGCATTTTCAGAGCACGACTGTCCTACCACGAAGGGGTGATGCATGCATCCTGGGGACGGGACCCCAACTATTTTGTCTCCCAGACCTGCGCCCTGAAGCTGGAGACTTACTACTACTGTGGGGCAGGGGAAGCTCTCGCTGTTGTAGGCTCGGAGCCATGTCTTGGATCCTGGAAGTCCAAAAAAGCATTGATGGCTCACGAGTACCCGGAGAAATCTGGCCACTGGCGGGTAGGTTGATTCATACGTCATTCATAACGTAATTTATTTCAAAATCTGAAGCACTTGGATATACAATAACCACAAATATTTTTCATAGATCAGATACATAACACATTTAGTTAGAATTCATTAATGATGTTTCTATTATAATACGTTGTATATTCTACTTCAGGCAAATACTCTACTGGACGTCCACCGTGACTACCAGTGGAAATGGGCTAGTCACATTCTTCATCTCCATCACTGTTAGAGAATGTGCAAGAAATAGTGTTCTGACAATCCTGTCCTCCACATTTACAAAATTCTGTGCATTTGAGGCCTGAATGGAGACACTGACACTTCTTCCCAACACTACAGTCGTTGTCTGTGCAATACAAGTGTGTGAGATTTCTCAGTTCAGTTGGAGCTATCTCCTTTGAGAACATCACAGGTTCCAAAGAACCATTCACATCTACTGCCCACCCATTGTCCTTGGGCTCACCAAGAACTGGCATGGGTACGTGACTTTGGCACCAAATGGCTACTTGGTACCTGGCTCTCCTCACATGCTCGGAGAAGGCATCTTCAGTGGGAGGTAGATCAGCAGCAGACTAGTCAGTCGTTGACGCCATCACATATCGCAAACGATCCAGAGTTGCACAGGGCTGGTTTTTTCTCTTGAATATTGACAGAATAAATCTCCTTGCTATTGTAACATCATCCTCAAAATTGCCTGACATACCAAATCTCCCCAAAGATGCATATTCTTCCTTGACATGTTGCAAGAGTTTGCTGTAAACAGTGGATTTTCCAACTTTGTAGAAACTGCTAGTTGTGTCACAGCCAGTTAGTGTGTGAGCTGCAGGCAAACTCTGACAGACATCATGTCCCACTGTTACAGCTATGGTACTGATGGGAACGTACCTCCGTCTGTTGGTGGACTGTGTGTTGTGTCCAGCTTCCATATATACAGATGATCTAAGCATGGCATTATTTGTATAGTACAGGAGAAGTACCATGACATCTGTGTCGTCACTTCGAATAACGATCACGGTCATATCGCTCTGAAAAAGTGAATTGCATGCAGCACCATCCTTGTATCGGCTTCCTCGTGGGAACTGAATAGGTCCGTGAGATCGGACACACTGTTTTCATTGATACATTTTGAAATACAACCATCAACAAATCCACCAGCAATGATGAGTTCCTGTCCACTGAGAAGAAATTCTTTTCTTTGCAGAATATAATCTGAAACAAATACTGCTAAGCTTGCCTTGTTAGCAGAATTCTTTAGGAATTTTCTGTAGTTTGGAACTGTACGGCCACCTTTTACATCAAACGTGGCTCCTGACTCATCTCCACGTCTTTGTCGCTCCAACTGTTTGATTGAATTTGGGCTGTCATATCTATCAAACACAATGGCAACGGCGCCAACACCAAGATTGCTATCAAGAATTACCTTCAACCGTCGAAGAACGCAATGTCCTAAGTCATCAAAGGTGGTGAACTGTGTGTCTTTCAAGCTTTGCAAGAGTGCCATGCCATCAACTACATAAGCTGTGCTAGGACCTGTGTTCAAGCTGTGAACTTCATCACATATAGCTTCAAGTTTCTTTGCTAGATCAGATTTGGTGCATTTCCTCATCGTGCCATCATCATGGAAAAGGGACGGTGGGACTGCTGCAAGTTCATGTTTAAGGACAGATTCCAAACTGACATCTCTCTGCTTCGATACAACCAGCAGTCGACGAAAAAGCACCTCAGAATCCACCATAAACCTGTCAGTCTTCTTTGTTGGCAAACCTTTGCGCATCTCTGAAAATGTCAGTACTTTCATGCGAGGTTCGGATCCCAGAAACTCTTGTTCTTAGTTTCTTTAACGAGGCTTTGCTAGGAAATCCTGGTGTTTCTTCTTGCCTTTATCCAAGAAGCCATTCAAACTTTTACTTACCTCAACTGGAGGCAACCTGTCCAGTGGCAATGTTGATCAATTCTGAAGGCACAGTCAGTAGGTCAAATGGATTTTGATATTGGGAAGCAGCCTCCATGATCTTGGTAACATCCTGTTCATCCCTGACAAGCCTTGCATTTCCAAGTTCCTCATGTGGCTTATCAGTCCTGCTCCGATCACTACACAGAGACTTAAACGCTTCAGCGTATTCTGCAGTGATATGCCTTGTCTTTAACCACCGGGTAAGAGCACCTTTGCGTAGTGTCAGACCAATAACTCCTCCTTTGCTTTTGCCATCCCTGTTGATGGTTTGTTCCAGGGCTTGATCTGTTGCCACACTATTGAAGCTGTGCCTTGAAGATCTTCGTATGACAAACCCACCTCCATCCAAGTGTCTGTAGGCTGGCAGATCATTGTCTTTCAAGTTGTTCATGTCCGCTACATATGTTGGAACAAACTTGGCATATGTGTGTCTACCTGCAGCCACAAACCAGGGAATAGTTTCACATACAGTATTCAGATGAAGACTGAAGTTTGCTTCACGCTCTGCCCTAAGTAAGCGCAGAAGTATATCTCCTCCATCCAAGAAAGTGTCCGAGTAGGAGAACGTTTGAGACATGGTTCGTCCAACCTGTCTAAACTCATCAATAGTTTTGATGAGTGTATCCAGGTGTTGAAACTGAAGTTCATTTGATATCTTGATTGCTGAATCATGATCTTTTGTAGCAAATGCATCTTGCAGTTCCTTCAATTTTTGGCCAAGAATGGAAGCCCCTAAAGTGCGTCCTTGTTCTTGAAGCCATGACTCCATTGCCACAAGCAACATGCGGAATAGAGCTTCATGTACCAACTTCAAGCCTCGAAGTCCTTTGCATATTCCTTTCCCTGCAGCATCTTACGGGCTGTGTTGACTGCATAGACATCAAAGTCTGTCAATAAAGACAGAAGGCCTCCTTCACAATAGACATGGCCGAGGCTAGCAATAAAAGCCATTGTGAGATGCATGCTTCCAACTCTCATGGTTACTTTTTTTGTACAAGGCAGGAGGTTTTGCCCACAGGATTTCCTGTGCCTTCGAGTAGATGGCCATGTCAGCAGTTACAAGTATATGGCCTTGGCCTAGTTTCTCAGCCAGCTGAACTAACTGCAGTAGTACAGTGTATATTGTTGAGAGATCTGTAGGAGATGCCTGAATAAAGGGAAGATATCTCACGGATGCAACAGGTGAACTTTCCTCTGATATAAAAGAATTGAACCCGGTCCAGGATGGAATATGCTGAGATTGCCCTTCTTCTTTTCTCACACGAGCTAGCTTCCATATCATGTCCTTGTTCTGGGCACGAGCATAGGCAGTGGAAGTTGAATAGGCCTCAGTAGTAGAACTATCAGCCACTGGATTGGGCTGAGGACGTTGTGCTGGTTTGGTATACCTGAAACGAAGTAAGAAAATTCATTTACCTTAGATAATGCTAGTCATGTATCTACGTCAGTGCAGTATGTCTACTACTGGGCTCATCTTTGGTCCTACTTAGAACTGAATCCAGACTCTCATGAACCAGTATAGTTGGTTGACAATATTACTCCAAACAATGTTGTTTCTTGTTCATATCACATTGTATTTATGAAATTGACATTGCATGTAACTGATAGTTATATGATCAGATTGTGGTAAGTATCATGTACTCTTTTCAATGTATACAACTAAATTTATTTATTTATTTTGGTTTCCATTCCCAAATAATTCATAACATACCTTGCCAATGGAACTTCATTGTCATCATGCTGGATGGACTTTTGAGTGACACGTGGAATTGAGATTCCACTGATATTCCTGTTTCTCCCCTCTGAAACACGACTGCAGCCATGGCATGGGTGGTTGATTTTCCATCAAGGGTCTCTTCATTTTGATCAAAGTTATCAATTGCTGCATCGATTTGAAGGTTATGATCACTTGACAACTGGAGACCTCTAGGCACATACATAGTTTGATCCTGTTGATCAAGGGCGACCGAGGTAAGAAATCGCCGAACTTCATCATAGGATACACAGTGACCCAGTGAATGGAGTTTATCTATGAGCAGCTTACTCCCAAATTCATGATGTACGTACACACCAATACCCAAAGTCATGGGGGTTCTTACATGCCTAGATTTAGAGATGATGTCATGACAAATTGCAAGTGTTGCAAGATCATTCTTTGAAACATTTGCATCACCACAATCTGAAATGTGTTTGTATGATTTTTCGTTGGTAACCCACATTACAAAATTATACAGTAAATTGGGAACAAATTTGGCACATGTCAACATATTTAGTTGAGTACATGGTTCATAATACAAATTTGAGTCACAAATGCTTGACATCTGGTATCTCAATATCTTGGCTGCAGAATGAAGGATCTGTCTTTCATCAATCTCAGATAGTCCAGATGTTGGTGTAAGATCACAAAGATTTTCAGCATCTTCAATGAAATACTGTTCTTGCAATTCAGATGCTTTTCGTAGAGCATCACCCACAGAGACTGTACTGGAGACCAATGTCTGAACGTCCATGGCGTTCAATGAAAACAAGTTTTTCTCCAAAATACTGACTTAATTTCTCTTTCAGTTTCCATGAATACACCTCAACATGCATTCCCAAACTTGACAAATTCTTTTCAAATTCCATCCTTACTTGAGATAATGTTTTTACAGATTTACTCCTGGAAAGTATTGTTTCTTGAATGTTAGACACAAGTTGCTTAAAGGCCTTGTCATATTCTGAGTCTCCCTTGTCATGGTCAAACTTTCTCCTTGCTGCTGTAATGTTTCGTTCTGAGATGTGCGCAGCATAACAAGAATGGTGGTACTTTGCATCGAAGGCAAATAGGTTGTCATACGTAGAATAACCGTTTCATCATTTCTAGCAATAGCTGCAGCCAATACCTTTTCATGTGTACTCTGCCCTGTTCCTGTGGCAATCTATGTTAGTTTCTCACCCTTTTTCCACCCTTTGCTACAAATGAAGCAATGTTGCCGGATGTTAAATGATGATGTGTCATTTCTGCTTAAGCGGGTGTTGTTGTATATGGATTCATCAGACTGTGTGTTGTCAGATATTTGACTGTTGTCTACATGTACATGCTTCAAATTGGATTTGCTGGTACACGATGCTCGACAAGACTTGTGAAAAGCAACTTCAATAGTCCCTGTCAAAATATCATCTTTGAATGGCAATAGATGATGATACACTTCATCCAGACGTACTTCAGAAGCTGTAAACAATGCTTGCAGTCCATCTACTGTGGGTTTTCTTACAATATTTGATGCCTCTTTCCCTTTTTCCCCAAGCTGTCTATGACAGAGAATACAATGTCCTATATCTGGTGGGACTTATGGATTCTTTGGCAGGTGGTGCCAAATCCATCCTTATATTGTTTACACAATAATGAGCATCATAGTCCAACTTACATTGATCACTGAAACTTCACTGTGTTCAATATCTATGTCATCACAGACAGAGCGGTCACTAATACTCCATATTGGATAGCAGAAGGGGAAATCACTCTCAACAAACATTGCCAAATTTAGTAATAATGAAGCGCCCATAAAATCTTGGGTGAAACTTTATGAATAGACAGTGTTTTTGAGAATGGTTGTTTGACCTAGTCACAGTTGGTAATGGTAACATACCTTCAAATAAATTAATGCCCTCTACATGTGCTATCATATGAGTGTAAACAGGGCTTTCTGTGTCATTCTGAAAATTCTTTATGATAAATGAAAACTATCAATTATTTTATTCTGCACTAACTGATGCATTAAATAATTCATTGTGTCCATCGGTGGCTTCAATAGAGTTAATGATTAGTACTGAAAGAATTGATGAACACTACAGATCATTTTTAAAAAAAGATGAGAGTTGTACCCCATCAAATAATGTTGTAGTGGGTGGTTAAGTGAACCTCCCGTCCGAAACATATTTTGCTCTTGTAACCATGGAAACAGAGCATTATATATATTACATACCAATTTCATATGACCACAACCATACTTTTCTTGAAGAATGCACATATATGTACAAGAAAATATAGGTTGTGTCTTGTTATACCATCGGTTGGGGTTGCTCCTATTTTTATAGGCCTTTTGAAGAATGGCCACTGGACTATCCCTTCTACTGCGAGGCAGGGGAAGCCCTCGCTGTTGTCGGCTCGGGAGCCATGTCTAGGATCCTGGAAGTCCAAGAAAGCATTGATGGCTCACGAATATCCGGAGAATTCTGGCCACTGGCGGGTAAGTACACAAGTACACCCTTGGTGACTAAGATTTATTTCAAAATCTAAAACACTTGGATATACATTTGTTTGAGTGGCATTCTAGAAGTTAGTGGTATAGAGATGACAAAACGTTATAGATGATATGTTTGAAAACGGTATAAGAACCTATACCGAAACGTCGCTATTGTGAAAATAAAGAAGTTGATCATCCATAACGTTTTGTCATCACTTGGATATACAATAACTACAAATCGTTTTCATAGATCAGATACATCAGTTTTAGCTGGAATCCATTAAAGATGAAAATATCACAATTCTTTGCATTTTCTACTTAAGGCAAATACTCTACTGGACGTCCACCGTGACTACCAGTGGAAGTGGGCGGTCGTCGACGTGAAGATGAGGAAGGTGAAGAGATGGGAGGAGTGTGCCAACAGATTCATCTCCACCAACTGCGAGCAGCTCTCCATCCTGGCACCCTGGGAACACGCCATCGTCCACCTTGTCCCACTCCACCATCATCCAGGAGCAGACGATCGACATGGCCAAGGTGGCCCAGTTCTATGATGCCGTGGAGAACTGTGATGAACTTGTGACCTCGGAGATGAGTCACGTGACGTCTGGGTGGCAGTCACGACAGGAGACGAAGAAGAAACCATTTGTCAGTAAGTAGAGCCTTTCATTTGTTTCTGAAAGTTGATAACAGAACAGTTTGCAGAACGGTTCAGATTTAAGTCCCTTTGGGATTGTGAGGATCTGCTGATCGCGGGTTCAAATGTTAATGATCTTCAGCACCACAGCCGTGCTGCTGGGTTACCACGTCGGTTTCAATTCATGAAATGAGTCATCCAGTCAAAATTCATGAAACAGGCTTTCAGTATTTTGCGTTACCGTGGTGAATGAGTAATTACTGGCAGCATAAGGCTAGAATCCTGACCTCTGTGTTAGAAACCTTACCTCGGTGAACTGCAGCAGAACCAGAACAAAACTATTTATATGACATTAATACACATGTAAGTCCTGCATCATTATTTTCATCCCAGATCATGTTAACATTGCATGGTATAACTGAAATAACTGTTTCCCAAACTCACTCACTTGCTCACTCAAACCTTGTGATACACGAAGCCAGAGCATTGTTTGGGAATCTTTGCAGGGGTGTATGTCGGTCAACCAGTTCTACCTGGACTTGTGTGTCACGTGGCCAACTTCCTGAGTGACTGTTACTACTGGTTGGAGTAGATGTGGCGTTGTCATGGAAGCACAGATGTTGATAGAGCCTATTTAAAAAAAAAAGGAAAAAAAGAAAAGATTTTGTAAATACAAATCATGTTGCAAATTTTTTCATAGAATCACCTTGTAAATATGACCAAAATTCGTTCAAATACATTGTTATTAAATGGAAAACAAACTGACAAATGTTGTTATGCGTATTAACTGTAGAGTTGGAGGTGTAAATTTTATTTGTACATGCATCAATCAAACAGAATTAAACCTCCTTATCAATGTATACACAAAATCGTTGTTGTGGTGATTCCACCATGAATTTGTTGTTAATGGGTCCAGAAATGATATTGTTTACAAAATGTCGAAACGGACAGTTTTTTTTTATATCAAACATATCTCGTGTGATGGTGTATGCGTTCCAGCTCATGTCGGTGTCCAGGGTAATAAAGTATCAAATAACCGTGCTATGATTTCTTTATTATAAGGGGGCGGTGGGGTAGCCTAATGGTTAAAGCGTTGGCTCGTCACGCCGAAGACCCGGGTTCGAATCCCCACATGGGTACAATGTGTGAAGCCCATTTCTGGTGTCCCCCGCCGTGATGTTGCTGGAATATTGCTAAAAGCGGCGTAAAACCAAACTCAGTCAGTCTTTATTATAAGGTTGATTCATTTGAATTCTGACCTTGCCAAATTTTATTTTGAAAATGCCATTGTGATGTCGGTCTCCATGATAGTGAGACGTTATGCACAGACACTACTCTTTATAACAGGTTACACACAAATTGTAAATTTACCGTGTAGAGACGTAATGTAGTTGGTTTTAGTAGAATTCGTCTTGGTCACTGAGCACTAAATGCCGACACAAGTGTTGTTCATAAGGATGAATCAACTCTTTGTTACCAATTCCGTCTAGTACTTAATGCCTGAAACTGTTGAGCATAATCTCTTGGTATGTCTTCGGCATGTTAAATTAAGACAAAATCTTAGAAGTACGATTCTTACGAAAGTGAAACATTTTCCCTTGGTGCAATATTCGGGCTCCAGCATCCTCTACCATTCAATTCCAAAGTTAATACGTGCTCCAGGCAGGTATGAGATAATCTAATGGTGGAAAACCAACAATATGTATTGCTTTTGAATCAACAATATGTATTGCTTGGTGTTTAAACCCATTTAATTAAGCAGAAGGTCATAGCAATTTTCATCATCAGAGTAAGCGAGTACAATGTCTTACAGTTTTATTCACAGTAAATATATTCTGTTGTTGCGATCAATCTTCCTGCATTTAATGTTTTGTGCGCACAAATACCTTATTTCTGGTCGAAGCCACAACCATGCACCACAACTGCCGAACAACACTGGACCATGCTTTCGTGCACAGGGGTTCGAATCACTGTTTGGACAATAATTTAAAAAAAAAGGAATCTAGATTTTTGCAAGCCGTATATGGTTTTATATGTTATGAGTAACTTATATTTCAGATTTGAACGAAATCGGTGAAGAAATGGAATTTTTAGAAAATTTTCCCGCTACACTCATAATACTCTTTATGTAATGAGTGTAGCGGGAGAATTTTCTAAAAAGTCCATTTCTTCACCGATTTCGTTCAAATTTGAAATATAAGTTACTCATACCATATAAAAACAATATACGGTTGCAAAAACCTAGATTTTTATTTTTTTTAAATTATTGTCCAAACAGTGATTCGAACCCATGTGCTTTCGTGAACCAGGGACACCAGTGGTTCTTACGAGTTATGACCCTTTTGTGCCCTTCACGTCGGCGAATCAGATTCCACTTGAAACAAAATGGTGGCGCCCGGTCTAGATGATCATTCGTCACCACTCGCCCCTTTCCATAACCTGCAAGAAGTCGCTATTCGGCTTGGCCCGGAATAACACGAGTTGGTCACGAATGTCTAGATGATATGATCAAGATATATATTGTAATACAATGGTTCTTACCTGATGAAGTGCATGTGTTTGCAATTAACTTGAGCATCTTGTATAAAACAAAAAATGGCTGGAAAATATCTATCGATGCCCAGTTGACGGTACACATGTTTTGCAAACCCTGCTACCCCCTGCTGCACATCAATCTACGAATCGCTACGACTGTCGTAAGTCTTTGTTAAAGTATGGGAGTTACGATCACCTTAGCGCTATATGATCGCTTTGTGAAACGGGGGCCCGGATGTAGATTTCGTAAACTCAATTGATTCAGGAAAATAATTTCAATTTTTTAATGGATTTATTTGCTTCTGAATTGGGATAACTTATGTATTGCACTGACAACTTTGAATTCCAACACAAAAAAGAGACTATTCTGTGCAGACACATTTTTGATTTCGTAGAAAGGATTTAAAATGATCATATTGGCAAAACCCTGGTAGAAGCACACTGGTGTGACCACCAGACATTGTTGACCGCCTCCGCCTCCAAAAGACGTTAAAATATGGTACTTGTTGGTCCCTGCCTGGCGCTCGGCATTAATGGGTACGACAAGGACTGGTCGGCTCGTAGTCAGTATTATCAGAGACCATATATGGCATGTTATCTCAGTGGGCTAGCACTATAAAACCAGCTTAAGTCTGGGCTAGTACAAGCAGCCGCACATGCACATACACATACACACACATGCACATGCACGTCGTCATATGAGCGAAATATTCTCAAGCACGACGTTAAAATCAATTTCACCTCACCTCACCTCACCAGACATTGTTTACACTGGTCGCATCTTGGACATGGCGCCTCAATGTGTTTTCTATTATTAATCAATTTATAATATACGGACAGGCCCAAACCATCTTTATATACACATCTGTTGTCTGTGATAGATTGGCGATGCAGGAGAGGCTCTTAATGTATCAGTAAATCAGCTGGGGAGGACATCGGATCGATTACACAACAAAGTAGCAGGGCAACTGATGCATTGAGAGGAATGTCTGGAGTCTGGCGCACTGTCGTCAGTAACAGCATCAACTGCGGTTCGATGACCTCATCAGCATGGCCGTGCATAACTGTAAGTGCACGTGCAAGACCGCGAGGGAGTGGCGCCGCAGAGGGATGAGCGCGACTTGTGCGTACTCATTTCTAGGTCTAGGTCAACCCATCCCTACAAGGGTGCAGACAGTGATGAATAATCAATCTTTTTGTTGGTTCATCGATATATGTTGTTGAATGTCATTTTGGTTGGTTTGTTCGCAAGCTTAAAGCCGCTGTATAATATTACAGGTTTCTGGTAGCGGCCTGTAAATAGTAAAATCTGGATCACACAATCCAGTGATTGGTATTATGTTCAACGATCCATGCCGTTGGGGTACTGTGACACATCTACGTGATGGAGCTAGTATATACCGAAATTAGGTCATTTAACAAACATATCGTCTTCTCAGGGGCATACCGGATCAGAGCTTCAGAGTTTACTAACACCGGGTGGTCAGGTGACTCATGGTTTTATTCCCTTATGCAGCGTCTAAAATTCCCGCCTGCCCGACCGTCCAGAACGGTCTATTTTCATCTTGGACGGTCAAATTTCAAAAGTAGCCTGGTGGTCTGGTAGACATTTCATAATTTCAGTAAATATTTCATAATATCAGACAGGTTCTCTTGTCGTCAGTTTGAGGTGTTTACGGTATTATGATGATTAGGTTAAACTACTTACGATTGGACAGTTCATGTCACGATAACGCTTTCAGTTTACCTAAACTCTGTGCATTGCCTGTTAGTGCTATGTAGTTCAAACAGTAACCTGACTAACTTGATTTTGTTTGTTTTTTAATTGTTGAAAACCGGACAGGCAAGTTGTATCCAGTCCTGCTGTCTAGCTTGGAAATTTAGGAGTTTTAAACACTGCCTTATGCCGAGCACCAGCATTTGGTATGAAGCGGCCAGTAATCGACCACTGACCTCCCGCTCTCCGAGCAAACGCACAAGCCACTTGCTACGGAAACTATCTTAAAGCTCCTGAATAGCGTCCAAACAGAACTGAATTGTTATAATGACTCTTTGATCAGTCTTTCAGCTATGTGAGAAATATAATTTCAAAAATGATATATCCAAACAAGCTATAGTTATTGTAACGATGATGACACAGCCATCTCGAGATAATGAATCATTTCTAGACGAGCACGTGCCCCACGAGTTGCCTATCGCCCTCCGATCAGAGTACAAGAAGATAGACGCACCCTCAGGGATGATATCGCTGTGAAAACGAGGTTTCATCACTGTGGGCCGACAGTTTTGCAAAAAATGACCTTGACATAATCACTGTGTGTTGTGCAATACACGTGTGTGCTTGCCAGTCAGATCAAGAAATACTGAAACCTATAGCATTACACTTATATTATTTCAATAATTTACTTATTTGTGATATAATAGCAATAAAAGTTTGTTAAATTAAACAAACCACTACATTTTATTTGACATTCAAATTTATTTCATTTCTTAAATTTGAAAAAAAGTAATTCGTGGATACCACTAGATATATAATCGGTGTTATATGTTTATTTTAAAGGTCAACGTTCGTATTAAGAAGACGTGGACGACGGTTATTCCCTAAAAGTCCGTATATGCCATAATATGGAGGTGTAGACAAACATCTAGTCTCTGAAATGAACATTTTTTAGAGAAGAAAAACAAATCATAAAAAATAACATATAACGAAAAAGATCCCAGAGACTTTCTTCATTTTCCGAAACTATGGAAATCTAGACTTGCCACACATTCTAGACTTGCATGGGCTTTCTTGGATATATTTGTTTCAGGCCCTCGTTTCTTTGCGAGGATTAAAGATTGATAAAATATTGTTTTTTAAGATGACCCCCGACTCAAAATGCTTCACAGTACATATACATCATGACAAGGCCGGACACTTCGATGCACCCCAGTGCGGTGGGGTAGCCTAGAGGTTAAAGCGTTGGCTCGTCACGCCGAAGACCCGGGTTCGAATCCCCACATGGGTACGATGTGTGAAGCCCATTTGTGGTGTCCCCCGCCGTGATGTTGCTGGAATATTGCTAAAAGCGGCGTAAAACCATACTGAGTCAGTCAGTGTGTCGATGCACCCTAACCGACTGTTTGTCGATAGCTACGCTACCATCGAAGTGTTCGGCCTTGTCATGATGTATTGTACTGTGAAGCATTTCGAGTCGGGGTGTCATCTCAAATTTTTATATATTTTTCCAAAATCTTTAATCCGCGCAAACACGCGAGGGCCTGTGGCTAATGTCGGTGTTACAAATTAAAATTATTCTAAAGATACCGGATTCAGAATAAGAGTTGATCAGAAATATTACACTGATTTCCGTTTAAAGCTTCCCGAATTGTGAGTTAACTGAAACTGAATGGTGCACTGTATTCAGCAAAGGATACATTACTGGGGTATATTATCCTCTCCGAGAACCTTGCATACAGCGAATGTGCTCGGGATGGAAACTCCACATAACTGTATTATCTCTTCATCACACAAACAACAAACTGTATCGAACCCGCCAGCGCTGTCCGGAGCTGTTCTCTTACTCAACGCCGTATCTACCTTACCTTTGAAACTGGTTTAACTGTAGAACACTTTCATGTCGCTGCATTGATTGTGTTTCTATAGATCAGGAATCATTTTCACTATTTATTTCCAGGCTTTGTGTGTGATTGCAATTACAGTGTAAATGACAAGCGCGCTGCACATGATTAAAACATGTTAAAACAAGCAGCGATTCCTACCTTGTTCGCTTGAAAGTCACGTGATATAACATGTGACGTCACGATGTGACCTGACCTCTGAACCCAAACCAGTGGGCCAAATCCATGTTGAGATTGTGAATGGAAGTAGATCGTTGGTGTTATGTCTCCGACAATGTTGGACATTCGCCGTGTGTTAAAATGGGGCCAAATCGTTGTCAACGTTGCAGTGATGATTCTAAGCATGTGTGTGCTGCTGCCGTTGGGATATGTGTGGAAGTATTTCAATTCGAGCTGCCTCTTGAATGCCGATATCTTCGTACAGGTGTCGCAAAACAAAACTGTCCAGCTGAATGTTGACAAGACAAAGTGGGGCGACAATACCCTGTGTTTCTACACTACATTTCTACCAGTGGTTGTGGCTATCCATTCCTTCATTTGGACCTGGTTTTTCGTGTACGTAAGGAGATCGGTGAAGGAAGGAGGGTTAGTATTTTTATTTACATTAATAACTGATTTTTTTATTAACTTTTCTCTCCCAGGTATAACAGTTATTTATTTTACTCCCGTGTGTTGAACCATGTTTTGTATAAACGTTCACGTAGTATTTCATTTCCGTGCACAGCATACAGTGCTCGTATAATTTTCATAAATGTTTGTTTACGTATTTGTTTACACAAATTATGTATAACAATAATATTGGTAATTCAGACTTAAGTTTTGTGATATCAAACAGAAGTCTTTCACAGTCACACACACGCGCGCACACACACGCACACACATCCCCAGATCAAGGCACACCTATATTATTTTTTGTTAAACCTGGTATCATGTTTTGGTTAACTGTTGATATTTTGAGGGTCTGTTTACACAGGTTTTCATTCCCGCAATAAAACTGTTCAGAGATTGTTCTAAGATAGTTTGGCGTCATTCTCATAACTTTTTATCCTGTATTGAACATTGGAGCTTCCGTCGTCGTCCCTTAACTGAGATAGCACGCCATGTTAAGCGGTTACACACAGCTGATCGATTTGAAACACTGCAGAAGGCGTTCTCAATGTATCCTACCTGGTTCCTCGTCCAACTGTATATGGGTATAGCAATATCGTTATCTATATTTACGTGCATGGATTAAATGCCAGTATGTCGAAGACGCTGGCCATATCTACCCCACTGTGTTAGTCAGGAAATAGATTACAACCTATGTCAGAGATATATGTAACAGCACTCGTCTACACCCCCTGGCAATATCCAGTACAGATGAAATGCACGCACTGCGCTGTCTCACGTGTAGACGTGAAGGAGGGGCATGACACGCACATGCATGTGCTGTACACCATTGCACACGTCAGCACGGCGGCATAAATAACACATGATACAATCTGATGTGCATGAAATAGACATAATTCCGCACCTGTTCAAAGAAATCTCTTAGTTAAGTCCCGAGCATCTCATTATTGTACACTACTCAAAAGAAGCCATTCTGCCATGGTGTGATAGATTAGCAATGGTAACATGAAAGAATAATGTTGTTTTGTGTGCTACACATTGATGTATATGTTAGCCTCAAGCAACTATCGGTAGCCCTACATGTGACTGCACGTTAATTATTACGCTGTTCAACCCTGAGTGGTCTGTGAGTGATAGGTTGCCAGTTATACACACTGTCGACGCAGATGTATATGTTAGCCTCAAGCAACTATCGGTAGCCCTACATGTGACTGCACGTTAATTATTACGCTGTTCAACCCTGAGTGGTCTGTGAGTGATAGGTTGCCAGTTATACACACTGTCGACGCAGCTGTTTGCTTTACACTGGTTATAAGTATTGATATAAGTAGTCTGCAAACAACATTCCTGTACATGCACAGTGTGGAGACACACATTGTCGTCGGCAACAACACTGACAATTTGTCATTAGCAAAATTCAAAACAATACGAAGCTGACGTACTCTTAGTTAGTCTAATACAAATAGTATATTTAGATTCCATAATAATAAACAATGTAACTAGGGAACCAAATGGGCTTTACACCAGTGAAATCGGGGTGTGTGACACGATGTGTGTGAACAAACAGAAGCTTCTAAGGGGGGTTGTCCGGTGCAACGTAAAAGTTCGGGAAGAAAGACAATTAATCATTTTTCAATTTCGGAACCGTGTTACCTCATCTCTACTTTGCGGAGATTGATGGTGTTTGCTTAATCATAGCAAATGATTATTGCTTTACTCAAACATGGAAGAAGCCTTCTGATTTCTTCATTAAAACTTTATCTGTACCTTCGTTGTGAAAAAAAACCCGTTTCTTCTCTGATAATTCTCAGCAAACATATGTACATACCTCCAGTACAATCGTCCGTATACTTCGGAAACAAAACTACATTTCTTATTGGCCCTAAACTGCCTTTTCGCGGAATCGCTGGCATGCAGCTGTAATATTGCAGAGTACGGCGTTTAACTACAAACGATCGATCAATATGTCTTTCTTCGGCTCTAACAGTACCAATTAGAACCTCGGAGTTGTGTGTTATCATACACAGACAGATCAATAATCGAACACCTAGACTGCTCAAGTCGAATCTGTGGTGCAATCAGGCGAGAGGGTTCCCACTAGGATCCCGCGCGGTGGTAGATGCGGATCCAAGATTTTGAAACTGCGTCGACACGTTTTGTCCGAATGAAGTCCATTAAGACCCGATGTCAACCTTCCATACACTGGAAATGTTCTCATTGTGATGTCCAGTGATCATTGATATCAAAGATGACTTTGTCACGAAGAACAGCCATAATTATTCCGCTGAATCTCCCTTTTGCCACCATGGAACACCACCACTGTCTCCAGCCACTACGTACTACAGGGATCGGCCGTTCAACATGGTCAGTCTCTCTTCCACCAGGCTTTTGAAACTTTCCATAACCTGTAGAAATACGGACATTTCCAAATTTTGTCTTGTACACCTCGATCCCGTTCTTTTCAGTTGAACAATTGACTTGCCATTGCATGTGTTAGGGACGGATACCACTAACAAGACACGATACGCTTTCATTTGGCGAGCACCTGCTATCATCACTATTTGATGAAGATTCACCAGCACATGTTTATGATATAATCGGAATTGTGCATGGACTCGGATAGTAGCAGAGATTCCGAAATGTGTTTTTTGTTTTGTTATTATTCCACAAAAACAACGTGATTTGAAAATGACTTGGTTTACAAAAGCCGGAATTATTATGATTATTCTATTATAATTTCATTTTAAGTGCACTTGCACTGTTTCATTCCTTCAATTACGAAACTCTGTACCCGAGCTTGATATGTCTTGTCCTAGAAACCCCTACATTAAGGGAAACCCCGAGCTTGATATGGCTTGTCCTAGAAACCCCTACATTAAGGGAAACCCCGAGCTTGATATGGCTTGTCCTAGAAACCCCTACATTAAGGGAAACCCCGAGCTTGATATGTCTTGTCCTAGAAACCCCTACATTAAGGGAAACCCCGAGCTTGATATGTCTTGTCCTAGAAACCCCTACATTAAGGGAAACCCCGAGCTTGATATGTCTTGTCCTAGAAACCCCTACATTAAGGGAAACCCCGAGCTTGATATGTCTTGTCCCAGAAACCCCTACATTAAGGGAAACCCCGAGCTTGATATGTCTTGTCCTAGAAACCCCTACATTAAGGGAAACCCCGAGCTTGATATGTCTTGTCCTAGAAACCCCTACATTAAGGGGAATAAACCCTGACTAAGCATGGACATCAGAGAAAGACGTTCATGGTACTAACCCCTTTTTGGCACCAATGCAAGCCATTCATGATACGAAACAAAAATAATTTTGCTGTTGGAGTAATCTGATTTTGTTGGCGTTAAAAATAATGACATTGTCAACATTAATTTGACTTGAATATCACCTATACACCCAGAGTATTTTGGTTTCTCCAATTGCTCTTTGTTCATAGATACACTACTTATAACGCTTGTTGATATAAATATGACCCTACCATAGTAAATTTCTTCACCGGTCAATGTTCTATGTAGTATTAAGTGCATGACCTGGGATTTGGATAAAAAATCGACTAATACGAGTTTCATTCTGCAGACGCAGTACTTTCACTAATTACAATGTTTTAGAGAATGAACAGGAAAAGTTCGAGAAAATATTTATACACGCAGCCCAATATTACTACCTGAAGATGCGATGACAATAAGCAGTGTATGAAATAAGCCAAAAAACCCAGCCGGACATCTGGGCTGGTAACTTCAAAAACTAAAATAGTTTAACTTTAAATACTAAATAGACAGTGCCATTGGACACGTTATCTGAATAATTTTTTTCACCCGTTCATCGAGCTGGCTAGCTGTTAAATTAGACCGTCCGGCAGAAATCTAGCCCGTCTCGGACGGTCGGACGGGCCTTATTTCATACACTGCAATAAGTGTTGTTTTCTGCCGCAGTCAGCGTGTAGCAGGTCATACCCCGACTGGACATGTTTTAGACCACCCAGAATAAGTTAAAGAACATCCGATCTTCCGTATTGCTGTACTGCATGCACTGCATGCACGAGGGTCAAGCCAACGATACATTAATACAACCCATGCACATTGTTGTAACCATCCGATCCCCAACCAGCCTGCCAACGAGTGGTGGTGCAATACCTCAACCAGTAATCCTCCGGGGGAGGTAGAAACAGGACTAGTGTTTCGTTGATGGGCATCACGGGGGTTCGCTCTTGCTCATATAGGAGATCATGCATAAATATCACCCCCTCCCATTACTGCCTCTCATGTCGACGATTGATTCATAATAAATGACCCCAAGTACACATGCTGCATGAGTTAACATTCAACTATACCCCAGCAGTATATGGGCAGGATAGCGCTATGGCGGTTGTTTGTATAATACACTTAATCTATTTAATGGACAAGGTGATTGCGTATGAATATGTATTGCGGTTATAAAAATAATCAAATAAATGTTAATGGCTTCAATTACTTAAAAATCTCACAACTATTAAATATTTATTAATGTATTATAATAACCTTCCTCATTGCGCACTTATCAAAGCACTGACGTTGAATCTATTATCGGTCTGTTATTAAATTTGAATATACACATGAAAAACCGTTGTGGTACAGCTTAATGAAACGGATAGAACACAATACTGACACAAAAATGGAAACAAGCGCAATGTAATATTCCGATTATAAGGGAAAACCAAATGACTTACTCAACTTTATTTCAATATATATAACTAAATTATAAATTATATATCTTCCACGAGTGTATAAATCCCTTACCAAATTTTAATTTATTTTTTAATATTTTTTTTATTTCCACTTTTTGGTTACATTTCCATCCATTTTATAACAACATTACATACACGTACATATATATATGCATATAGATGTACACAGGATTGTGGCTCGTTTAAATGTCATATCTAAGACATTACACTGGCTTACCAAATTTTAATGGTCTGAAGGTTATGTAAACAAATTCATGTCATTTCAAACAAGTTCATTGCATATTGAAAATGCAAATTTTAAAGTATCATTTTCCTGACCTCATGTCACAATAAAGGTCAGATTTGTCTAGTGACCAATGCTGACACACCACAATAAGCATGACGTATGTACCTTAACTGAATTGTTCATCAAATTGACCCTTTGAAATGTGTCAGTGCCAGAAAAAGTGTCTAGGTAAAAAATCCAAACAAGCTGATTGTTAACCATACATTTTAATACTACATAACGAAAACAGCAGAGATGAAAAGCAAAGTATACTACTGAAAAAAAGTTCAGTATTTCCATATTACTATAGTTAATGTCGTGGAATGAGAGATAAGCGATACACTGAAAGACTCGGATGTTCCTTACCATTTCCCTAGTAGTATGATCAAGACGTGTGAGTGAGTTAACAGTAGTTTGGGTTTATCATAGCCTGTTCCACTTATGTTGGATAGACTGAATGTTGGTTTACGCCACAGCCCGCACTTGCTTCAGTTTTTTACGCCACCGCCTGTACATTCTCTGTTTCGACCAGGAACATGTTTCGTTGACATTCTAAGATGAAACTCAATATGTATTAGGAAAATACTTCCACGTGTGCCTGGATAAAGGCAGCCTAACCTAAACCTCAAAATAAATGACTTTTTAATGTTTCTAGCCAGGGATATTTGTTTTTAAATGGGCACGTCGGAAGTTTTACATAAACTGTGACCATTTAGATCTGGAAAGTAAGTTCTTGGAAGTTGGACGAACATGAATACATGACAGGTTTTTTATGGATAACAACTTCTGCTTATTCTCTATACAACGTTTCAGAGCTAATTCTTGCTCCGTCATCAGGTGAATGCCGAGTCAGTGCACAGAGTGACTATATTGGATAAAACATGTTTACACAACGCAGGGTGGGAGAATGTACACAGATATCAATGTAACCATTTGTACGGTCAGCGTCCCGACTGTTAACACTACACTACCAGCAAAATAGGTCTGAGTTTCATACATGCTCACAAGTAATCCCTAAGAGTCTTGTTTATTGCTGTTGTAAAGTACCTACGGACACTAGGGTGGCGAAGTCTGATCTGTGTCACCTCATGACACCCTTCAGTTGATAAACACCCGCTCCACCGATATCCCGCGACACAGATCAATTTCCGTGTCCCTGCGGTCCATGCATTGCACGCACTCTCCGTGTTTGACATTCTCTCATCACGCGCAACGTCTGTTGATACAACGCTGTCAGCTAACATGTCACAATACGAGTGAAATGAACACATTATTCTCGGGCACTTGTCAGTGGTTTTTTGAGGATGTGTGTTTATTCACCGTGAAGTGACTGTGCTGGAATATGTTGTAATGTGGGCGTCAGCGCTTTGTTTTTCTGTCGTGTACTCTGAATAAAGCGTTAATTTGGGATGTTTAAGATTTCTGAGGTTTTGGATCATTTGTGATGCAATAGTTCTACATTCACATTCATGATGCAATTGTTATTTTCAACTGACAGAATTTCGAGAATTAAAATTTGGTTTACTCCAAATGGAAAATTCGCCTGCAGATTAAGGCACAACAAAAATGGAGACAATCACATATCCACTGATACAAGAGGGTTTTTTTGTTTGTTGTTAAATGTCGCACTCAGCAATAATCAGGTTGTATGGCGCGGTCTGTAAATAATGGAGTCTGGACCAGACAATCCAGTGATCAACAGCACGAGCATCGATCTACGCAATTAGGATTCTCCTGGGTATGTCATTCTTCTCGCCGTGTGATTCTGGCTCAATATGTCTCCATAACCCCTGATTGTCTCGCTGTCTTAACAATAGGGAACAGATTTGGTCCTCTGTTACTTCAACCATACCCCGACGGTTTTGCGTTTGCTTCATTATATCAATCACTGGCTTGTCTGTACCAGACTCAGGTCCAGACTGAGGCGTCTGAACGTCATTCACTCACTATGTCCCCAGTAGGATCCCAGTCCTACACATCCCTCCATGCCACATGTATTCCGCGGAGAAAAAAACCCTCTTTGACCTTAATTGAACGCTACACGTACCTCTTACCTGAAAAATGTAAAAATGAATATATTTGAACACATATCCAGTCTAGAAATGTATGCCGAGTCAATGCAATGAGTGACAATGCTAATTGTGTGCCATCATGTGTCCCATCGGCATGAAAGGGTGCTCATGGTACCAATCACTTGTTCGTCGTGTCCAGATACGGTTATTTACAATACACCAAGATTGAGTGTGTATAAAGCTGACTGTGCGTTAAATATCACGCCCCCATTCTTTCATGAAGGACCCCCTCCTCAATCGGGATTAACCGAAATTCCACTCCTGTTGTGTATTAGCTGTCGCCATCATAAATATACCTGGGGCGACCAGGAAATCTTATACTGATATCGAATGTCGCCAGAATGTCACCTCTTGTACTCTATTGTAGCAACACATCACTTTCCGAGCCTATCCAGTAGAGTGACTTGCTTATAATTGAAGATACCCCCGCCTTTAAACAAACATTGTATCCACCCGACGATACATGTTTTCAAAACATAAATTTCGTGCATATCACGACATTTCCTGTTTTCCTCCCGCCCGTCCCTCGCGGATTCGGGTGTATAATTAGGAGATAACTGTACCTGTGTTTGACGAATTGGGGACGTATACCGGTGGTTATAGCCGCAAATTTAGTCATATCGGCGACGCGTGAGCGGAGCCAATATAACGTTAAATTTGCGGCTATAAATTCCCTTCTGGAATACTTCGAATAGCGGCGTAAAATCATAGGTTGGGACAAAATCCTATTGGACAAAATGTCTGCACGCTGCGGACAAAATCCCAACAGTGTGAAAAAATGACATACAATTAATTTATTTAGATATTTTTATTTTTCCTCGCAAGTAAGCAGTATTGATCATAAGCACTAATAACATGATTCAACGTGATCTCCTAACAGAATGCATCATCCTGGTATATCCTGGTATTCATCATAAGCACATAAGCACTAATAACCTGATTCAACACAATCTGATGTTGTGACCAATGCCAGACAGAGGGGTAGCAATAACATAAAAAGTGGGATTTTATCCTGTTTGTGACTTTGGTGTCTGATTTTGTCCAAAGAAATGTTGTCCTATAGCATTGGATTTTGTATGGGTGGGATTTTGTCCGGTTCGTATTTTGTCCGTCCCCCTAAAATCCAGCTCCCCCACTCACTATGATGACCATCCCTTCCGGCGCAGATACGTTATCTCCAGGTTTATCTCAGAGTATCGAGATATTGAGTGATTAGACTCACTGTACGTATGACATGTCAGTAAATGTATATGGTGACGGCCTTCCATCAACAAACTGCTTGGAATTTCTGACCCCTTGGCTGTAGTAAATATTCACTTTTTATTTCTAACTTCTTTACATCGCATTCGGGAAATATCAACATTCTGCTTTTGTGCTATGAAAACACAGACTGCAGAGATTGCAGCAATACCCATATCCGATTTCCTGGGTTTCATGAGTAACACATTCTTGAAATGCGACACCAAGGCGAGTTCCTTTACAGCCCCCACCGATGCGCCCGGCGCTTTTATGGACGTTTTTGGGTGTTTGTCTTGTGAAATGCACATGCATAGCTTGCATATTAAATATGTATGTTTAAAAAAAACTACAAATCATTGAGACTGGGTACTTTGTAGTCAACAAATTTAAAAGGAGACAGGTCACGATCTAACTGGAAGAACGCTGTTAAGCGTAGTAACTGGTCATGGCGTTCTGAATATCGGATTACTTTTCGGGTGTAATCGATAGGTAGGGCATGTTTACCCTTTTTCGAATACCCGTCTAACTGATTTTCAGTGATCAGTTCATACGATTTTCACCTCTGTTTTATAATGTCATTGGACACATTCGCGACTATCTAAGGAATCCCAGGCCAAGAATTTGAACCTGTTGTTGATTACGGCTGGTTTGTTTTAACGCCGCACTCAGCAATATCCCAGCTATATGGCGGTGGCTGGTAAATCATCGAGTCTGGGCCAGACAGTCCAGTGATCAGTATCATGAGCATCGATCTACGCAGTTGGGATACGATGACATGTGTCAACCAAGTCAGCGAGCCAGACCACCCGATCCCGTTTGTGGTCTCTTACGACAATCATGGGTTGTTGCAGATCACATCTTTATATAGTGTTGACAACATACGAATTATAATCAACATCAGTCTGGGATTCCATCTTTGCCCAAGAACCTTCTGAATGAAAACGATTAACTCAACCCTCGTAATAAACTCATGCGAGTTAAATGGCACTGTAGTGCGGCATAAAACAATACCAACTCCCCATAACCGATTGTTGCACTGCTCCACATATTACACAAAAATACACCACTTTATTATTCATAATATCAATTACGGCAGTGATGTGTATGTGGAGCAGTGCAGCAATGATCGGTTATGAAGTTAATATGTTCGGTATGGTCAGACAATGAATTTTCATTCGAAAAGGATTCTTGAGCAAAATAATCCCCAGACTGATGTTGATATAATCATTATCAACACTATATAGATGTGATCTGCTTTCTTTATGATATCGTAAGATACAAACGGAATCCGGTGATCTGGCTCGCTGGCGATACGCTGTCGTCAAACAATGCAACTGCGTAGATCGGCGCTCATGTTACTGATCGCACAGACTGTGGCGAACTCGGCCCACCGGCCGCCACCGCCTGCTGAGGACTGTGCTGGTGCGGCGTGATCAGCAAATTCTTTGGCCTAATTCAGGTAATGAAAACGGAGATAAACCGAGAACTGATCGCAATCGGTGAGCAGTATTCAGCATGCCTGCCTATGGAACAGCTAATCGATAATTCAGAGAACATAAAGACCGATTTTTACGCCCAACGGCGTTATTTCGGTGGATAAACGACGCAATGCTTTAAGTTGTTGCATTTCATGCCCGATGCGTATTGTATGCAAGCGCAAGACAAACATAGCGTCATAAGCGCCCGAACATGATACTGTGTTATGAGCCAGAGGCGGATATGGCCTTACGTGATCTATGTTTCATGAGATGTTGATATTCCCGGGCTGCGTGTAAGTTGAAATGAAAGTGAATATTTACTACGGCCGAAGTCGAGAAATTCGGCGGTTGATGACGTCTGCATATGCGTTGCGGCGACGGTAGTCTATTATCTTCAATATCTCGATATACGAGACGCTGTACCGAAGAGATGATGGAAGTGGTTTGGGGAACTTTGGTAAAACATATGCAAACGGCTATAGTGGCATTTCTTTATTGAAATCGGTTGCCAAAGTCTGAAGCAAAATCCGCTTTTATGTTATTGCTACCCTCACCGTCGGCATTGATGCAACATCGGGTGGCATCGACTTTATGATGCCGAGACTATACCGAAATTCTTGTTGGAAGGTCGCGTTGATCGTGGCATGAACAGCGCTGCGAGGAAAAATAAAGAAACTGTCTGAAACCGGTGGCGTAATAATTTTTCTTTGCTGACGAAGTTTTGTCGTATCTACTATTATTTTGTCAGTAAATTTTATATGATTTTGCGCCGCTGTCGAAAGTATTCCGGAAGGCCCCTTCAGCCGCGAATTTGGCGTTGTGACAACTTTCGCTCGCGCCGATATGACAGAATTTGCGACTGTCGTATCACCTCTGATTCGTCGAGCTTGCAGTCTCCTACGCGAATCCGCGGTAGGCGAAGAATATAGTGACTTGTACCCATGTTTTGAAACGTAACGTCGTCGGTGAATGCAATGTTTCGAAAACGAGCATCTTTCATAAACATTCAACTTCTGAATGAGCTCGAAATGATGTTGCCGGTGAACATTCTGGCATTCGACTCTCGGCAGATGATGCCCGGTACTGTTATGATGGCGGCAGCCAGCTGGCGGAGATAATTTCGGTTGTCCGGCCCGGTTCGCTGAAAGGGCGTGATAACGCGCGATCTTTATACTCATCTTTGTTGGCATAAACATCGCGAACGAACTGGCGATTGACTGCCATGAACTTCCCTTTCATGCCGTCAGGCGTTGCTCGATGACGCAACCAGTATACTTCGATGCGACTCATCACCAGGCTGGTTATTGATGTTCAATGCTCCGCGACGATAGTGGCGTTCAGTCAGATCGAAGAACTTTCTCCGTATCGGCAATGGAGGATCGACGAATGAAGTTTACCGAGGGGCATGAATGACATTCATTCGAATCTGGACTAGTCTGTTTTGAACAAAACCGGCCGATTGATATATTAACGAGCGCAAAACTTCATCGTATCGAGATGACGAGAGGACAAATACTATTGTTGGCGAGACTGATATCGGGGTTATCAGGCATGTTGAGCGAATCACGCGGCGAAAAATGACATGCCGGGAATCTGAACGCAGATCGATAACTTCGTCAACATTCGATTCAGCGTTGATAACGATACGAACTCCGTGACGGGCCATCGCCACAACTACGATTGTGCTGATGCGTTAACAGGCAAAACCTGCTTCCTCGAATGAGGATATATTCTCCCGACGATATCTTGGGCGACTCCGATGAACAAACGGTACAATTCGAAAAATATTTCAATTGCGTCATGAATATTGATGTGGGCTATTGCATCACAGGCGGTAAAACCTCGAAGTAAACATCCCCAGAACAACAGCATTCGGTGCCACGACAACTAAGCATGACATACGTCTATTCCGGCACGGTCGCTTCGCGTGAGATGTACGCATCAAAATGCTGACGAAGAATAACCAATGGTTCATTTCGCTCTGTTGTGACATGTTAACGACGGCGTTAGCCAATCGGCACGGGCGTTGCGTATGATGAATGTCAGGCTGCGGAAGTGCGTGTATTCATGGACACGAGGTTTACGGAAGATGCACGGTAATCTTATCTCGACGAACTGGTGTTATCAACTTTGAAGGGGTGATAAATGAATTGTTTTACAGATCGACTTCGCCGCCAGATAAAACCGAATTGCTTACAACGATATCAGACTTTCTTAGAGGGTGCTGACCGGTATAATGGCTCGAACTACGCTTTGGTAGTCGGTAACGATCGAGGACGACCGTACAAATGATTTGCGATGCGATATTCATTAATTCTCCCCTTTTGCGTTATTCAACCGAGCATGTTTTTGTCAATGTCGCTCTTGACCGCTGACTCGGCATTCACTGAACAGAGAGCAATACCGAAACGTTAGCAGAAGAATGGCGAAGTTGTTACATCCTCTTAAACAATTAGATAAACTTCCACTTTCGGGCTCTGAAATGATGCGGTTTTGTAAAAACTTTCCGACGTCTTATCCTGACTGCGGCAAAAGTGCGTTTTGTTACGGGGTTTTAACGGCATCGAACTTGCGTGTATTTTCTGTACGCTGTTGGTTTCATCTTCAGAAGGCTGATGAAGACGTGGAAGCGAACGAGCTGTGACGTAAACCAACATTCGATCTTATCAGCGAAGTGGAACGGTATGGACGGAAGCTGCCTGTTAACTCACTCGTCATACACTGAGGAAATGATGAGTGTCCGGAAAGTCTTCGGTGTCATCTCGTTCACGCGACATTAACTGTGGAATGCTGAACTTTTCGTGGTATAACGCTTTCATCTAACCGGGCGCATATTATTCGGTAAAATCGACGTGGTTGACAATCGGCTGTTCAGTTGTTTTTAACGCTGACGCATTTCGGGGTCAGTTGATGAACTTCAATTCGGTTAAGGCAGCCGATAAACCAACTTATTGATGATGATGTTGTTTAGATTAAATCTGACGCTTTGACTGTGACGTAGTCCGAATGTTCAGCGCAGGGGCGTTTCAATGCGATAATTTTGTTGTTTGCGCAACATTTCGGACCGTCAAAATTTGTTGAGCAGTGTGATATTAACGCTCATGGCTGCGTCGGTAAATGTAATGTTACGTTATCAAAATGGATGGAGAATAACGACCGGGGTGAATAAAATGACCAAAATGGGGTAAAATTTGGTTGCCGCTTTTGATGAAGATATGAACGCTCGAGGCCCCAGTTACATATTGAAATAAGTTGATCAATCATTGATTTCATATAATCGAATATTACGATAGCTTGTTTCGTGTTCTATCATTTCGTAAGCACAATACACAACATTCATCGAAGTTAATAATGAACCGTCGTCTTTGGAAATAATTGCTGGCTCGAAGATGACAATGTTGTAGTTAGTGATTGACCATTGGCGTTTATTTGATGACGCATGACGCAATACCTCTAAGCATAATCACTGCTGATATCTGAAATAATTGAAGTGTGTTAACCACTGAGCAACCCGCCATGTATCTGCATGCTGCTTTGCTGATTATGGACCAGTGTTAACTCATGCGTACTGGTGTAATCGATCGTCGACATGAAGCGAAATTTATGCATGATCTCTATGACGACGAGCACCCCGACGATGCCCATCGGCGAACACTGATCTGTTTCTACCTACGGAAGAATTACTGGTTGGTGTTTAACTCTTATTGATTATGAATAATGTCGTTGGCATGCGTTAGCGCAGAAGGTCAGTGTTGCTGGCTTTTTATTCAGGTGGTAAAACCTGTCGATCGGTATGTTACACTTTTGACTTTAAACGAAAACGGCGCTTGTGCGATTATTGTGGGTATCCGACCGTCGAGCAGGCATTCTTATCGGTAACGGCTGGCAACTCGTGAACGAATTGGCATTCGAATAACGATAATGTCTGTTGGTATTTAAGTTAAACTTATTGCAGTTTTTGGTGCACCGGCCAGATGTGAAGCCTGAATTTTATTTATACGCTACTTATTGTCTCGTCATCTTCGGTAGTAATATTGAACTGCGTCATATTTTCTCGAAGACTTTACTGTTCGATATACCAAAACGACCCAGCAGTGAGTAATTTTAGATAAATTAACTAAACATTAATCGATTTTGGCAAAATCCCGGAATTAAATACTTCAATACCCATGGGCTACATTGACCGATGAAATTTACTATGTTAAAGGATCATCATTTATATCGGCAAAGCGTTAATGATCATGAACGAAACGGTGAGCAAATATACTGGTGTATGGTGATATTCCAGTCGGAAATTAATGTTGACAATGTCGATGACTTAACGCCGGCAAATCGGGCCCGCTCCAACATGAAATCGACAAATCGCTTTGCGATTGACGCAGGGTTAGTACCATGATGTCAGTAGTCGGGGTTTATTCCCCTTGTCTTTGGTAGAACGCAGCGCAACTCGGTTTCCGGGGTGGGAACAGACTGTATCGGCTGGGGTTTCCTTGTGGGGGTTTCTCGGGAACAACGCTATCAGCTCGGGGTTTCCCTTGATAACCGGGGTTTCTGGAACGAACCATGGTTTCAATCGGGGTTTTCTGGGACGGGTATCAACAGGGGTTTCGGCGGGTTTTCTAGGATGCAGACCTCATCAGCTCGAGACTATTCTTCGAGAACTCTGGAACAACCTGTCAGCTCAATTTCCTGTGGGGGTTTTGAGACCATCATCAGCTCGGCGATTTCTCGAAGTTTCTGAAACAGGTGCTCATCAGCTCGAGGTGCAGGTTTCGTGAAGAATGGTACGAAGTCGCGCTTAAAAATCGGTATAATGAGATGATAATAATGATTAAACTTGCAAGCCGAAGTCGTTTTCGAAATCGCATTGAACTTTTGATGAACAATAACGAACAAAGGCTGTTCGGAGATCTTCGCTTGCATCGGTCGGCATGCTGCAATTCGATTATATCAAACAGGCGTGACGAATAATCAGTAGTGATGATGGCGTATTAGTGAGCATCATCGCTTTGCGGCTCGGCAATCGATTCGGCTTTGAACGGACCGGGCAGCCGCAAACGAAAAGATTTGAAGTGTCCTCCACGGGTTATGGAAAGTTTCAAGCTGCAGTGAAAGAAGAACTTGTTCATGACCGAACCGTACAGTACGTGATGACTGGAACGTATTGATGTTCCCGGTGACTTGCTTCGGCGGAATGATGTGGCTGTTCAGCTATTGAACGAAGTGTCTTTGATATCGGCTGATCGCTGGACATCTGTGAAACATTTCCGGTGGCATGAATCGGTGTAACGGACACGGTTCAAATCGCTGGTCGCGCGTAGTCGCTCTGCTGACCCGCACCACGGAATTCGACTTTGGTAGTGGAACGTTCGACCCTGCTGTCGTATGTTAACTGCGACTCCGGAGTTCTGGCTGCTGATGAAACCGGCATTGATCGATAGATTTGGTTAACGCAAACCTGCTGATATTGGCTGCGCCGGCGATTCCGCGGCAGACCCGATAAGGCTCAGCAGTTTTGTTTCGAAAGTATACGGACGTTATTGCTGGAGGTATCGCTACATGTTTGCTGAGGTATCGGAGGAAGGCGGTTTTTCGCAACGAGTACGAATGGACGCAATGAAGAAATCGAAGGCTATTTCCATGTTTGGTGAAAGCAATGTCATTTGCTTTATGATGTGAAACGCCATCGGCTCGCAGAGATGAACGGCGTTCCCGAAACCGGGCACTTTACGTTGCCGGACAACAACTTCTGTTTTCGTTGCGCGTCGTGCACACCCATTCGCTGATGAAGCTGACTTCCTGGTGTTTATTGACCAATGAGTCTAAATAATACTATTTGTGACGGAACAACTGAAGTGCGTCGGCTTTCACCATTGTTTGAATTTTGTAATGACTGTTGTCGTGTTGCCGACGACGGTAATGTCACGCGTAAATGTCGTGAAGGTGTTGTTTGCGGAATGCTATATCAATACTTATAACCGGTGTAAAACGAGCGACTGCGTCGGCTGTTAACAACAACTGGCCTATCGCTTTCACGAACCGCTCCGAGGTAACATTGACATTCAACGTGCGGTCGCGCTCGCCAGGAATTACCGACCAGTTGCTGGTAACATATACATCTGCGTCGGCAGTATAACAACGACGCTCACCGAACCGCTCGAGAACGGCGTATTAATTGGCGTACTGATCACATCAAAGACTACCAAATAGTTGCCCGAACTGTATACGTCGTGATGGCACAAAGCACAACATTATTTCTTTTCATCGATACCATTATCTCACCGTAACGAATGGCGGCCAGTCTTCTGTCGTGGTGCTCAGCGTTTTCGTTTCTTGAACAGTCTTGAGTGTCTGTTCATGCGCGTCGTTGCTTCTTGCCGTGCTGACGATATACTGATGACCGGCAGCTGACCGGCATTGTCATGCCCCTCGCGCGTCTACGCGTGGTTTTGGCACGGCTGCGTGCGACAGTTATTGCCGAAGTGTGGGCGGTATATCTGATACGTATCTCTGACATGGGATATGGCACAGTGAGGGTGAATATGACCGGCGATATTTCTGGCATTTATCGTACGCTGAAATATAGACAACGATATTTATATACCCATACCGGACGGGCGAAGAACCGAGCCAGAAGATACGACCGAGCAGCTGCCGCGGTGTTTTCAAATCGATCGCTGTATTCGGTCCAGCATTCGGCTTCCAATGTTCAATGCGGAGATAAAAGGACCAGCGAAATGACATGAAATCTTGAACATTCTCTGAACATTTTATTGCGAATAACCTGTAATGGCTGTCAAAATATCGACGGTTAACGAAACGTGCCAGTTTAACAAAACTAATGAACATTAACGCCCCAATCACGGATAATGTTAACGTATATTCGCGCGCGTGTCAACCGACTTCAATGAAAAGACACTTTCTGTTGATATCACAAACGAAGTCTGATACCAGTATTATTGTTATGCATAATTTGTGTAGTATGCGTCAGCTTGCTGTTATATTATACGGCGCTATGATATGCGCGAAAGCAATGCTGCGTGTTTTGTTTACAAACATCGGTTCTTTGCGAATATGGCACTGGAAGAAAAGTGACGCAAAAATCGGTTATTAATGAAATAAAATGCTAACCCTCGCTTCGCGCCTACTTCTTCACTGCATGCACGAAAAACCGGGTCCGATAGAGATATATTAATGATGAAAATAACGGTGTGGTGTGTCGCTATTTGTCGGCATTCGGCTGGTTTCATATGCAGAATATCATTCAGAAGATGCGGCACAACATCTACCCTGCCGTCATCGCCCAGCTACGTTTAACGCGACAGTATTGATGGAACACGCCAACGATTCTTTCCATTCACAATGAATTTGTACTGGTTTGGTGAAGATCCGGTCACGGCGTGACGTCACGTAATATCGCATTGACTTTCGAACAACTGTATTTTAACGTGTTTTGTCATGTGCGCGCGCTTGTCGTTACGGTACGATCTTGCAAAACGGAATAAATGGTAATGTTCTATAGAAACAGTCAATGCGGCGACTGTTCTACAGTTAAACCGGTGAAACGAATGACTGATGAAGGCTCGGTTGGCTGACATTTATTGATGAATAATGATTGTAATGAGTTTCATCCCGGCGCATTCGCTTCAATGTCGATTCTCGAGGAAGGATATTTTGCTGATACCGCCATTCACCGATTGACTTTCACGATTCAAACGGAAGATCAACCAACGGCTCGGCTACTGATCAACTCTTCGATACGAATCGGCCATTCTTTACGAATTTTGTGGCACCGACATTAACACAGGCCCTTCGCGTGTTTTGCCAGATTTTTGAAAATATAAAGGGTGAGGATGTTTCCCGACTCGAAAGTGGCTGCGGTACGGTACGTCGCGTGGGGCCGGGCAGCTGGGTGGTGGCGTATCGACAAACGATCGGTGGTATGCGTCATTTGCCTTTTACGCCGCTTTAACTGACTGTTCAACGACATCACGACGGGCTGCAAATCGGGCTACGTCGTACTGCAATGGTCTTCGGCGTGAACAACCAACAGCAACTCTGGGCTACCGCGCTGAAGTGCGCATCGGCTATTCATGTTCTTCATATTATTGCTGTGGCGATCGTCATCTTCAAAACATCGATCAATCATAAAAGCCCATGCAGTCTGAAGAATCTGAACTCCATGGTTTCCGGAAAATGAAATCTCTGGAACCAATGTTAACATGTTTTCAGCTTCTTCTGAAGTTTGCGTTTCGAAGACTGACCTCCATCGATATGGCGTATGCAGACTGAGGGAGATATAGATAAATAATACGAACGTTAAACCATAACACCGATTATATATCTGATGTTACAATTACTTTTTCGGAATTTGAAGATGAAGGCGAATGTCGAAATAAATGTGGTTTGTTGGTTAACAGGCTTTATTGCTGTTATCGCAAATGAAACAAATTGACGGTAATAAGTCAATGACTATAATTTCGATGTTCCTAACGATCACGTTTATTGCGTGTGTTGCGCAACTTTACAGTGTTTATGTCGAATGGGTACGCGAAAGACTGTCGACTGGTGATGAGCATAGGCGATATCATCTGATTATCTTCTTGGAAGACGATGAAACGAAAATGATCGTTATCGGATGACTTTGTCGTCATCGTTACGTAACTATAACTGTTTGGATATATCATTTTGGTATGATATACCTTAACGAATTATATTGGTCGGTTGTTTGAACGTATTCGAAGGCTTTGGAACGGTTTCCGTATTGATGACGATACACAGCTCGGAGGCGAGGATGATTACGCTTCATACCAAGTAACGATTGTTCGGCATAGGCTGTTTGCGATTTCGAAGCTGAACTTGGCGGGACTGTCGGTTTTCAACGGTAAAAACAGATGAAATCGAGTTGGTCGAGGACCGCTGTTTGTTTTACGTAGCACCTAACGAACGATGTACGGAAGTTTAGGTAAAACTGGCGTATCATGGGCATGTTTCAATCGATCAATGACAATCATCATGTGCCGTAGGCTTTCAACGAACGACAAGAGGCTGACCATGAAATGTTGCCAATTGTCTACCAATGACCTCGACTTTCGAGATGGATCGAACGAGCGTTTGAACGCTTTATATCAAAGTCAGGCTTCGTAGTCTGCTGAACCACCGATGTTAATTAAAAACTCTGATACGATCGATACCCTGAAGACGATATGTTTGTTAGGCTAATTTCGATTATCTGGCTCATCGCTCAGATATGCAATGCCCCAACGTCGTTGAACAATACTCAATCGCTGGTTATCCGATCGGAATTTTGCCGCAGGCGCTACCAGAAAACCTGTGATGCGGCGATAGCTTGCGAACAAACCAATACAAATGACGTTCAATATCGTCGGACAACAAAAGACCGATCTTTATCCACTACAGGATGAACCTGAAATGATGCGTCGCATCATCCTCTGCGACATCCCTGCTGATATTCTGCGATGCGCTACGGTTATGCGGTAATGTGATGGTCGTCGACCGCGGTTCTTTGTCGAACCATTCAATATAAATCGGATAACCTATACGCTATTGACCAATAATCGATACTGATGCGATGAAACCTCTCGCATCGCCAATCGCGGTAACTGAATGATGTAAAAGATGGTTTGGTTCATATTAAGGTCGATTAATAATGAAGGCATTGACATCATCGTCAGATTCGTTTCCGGTGGCAATGATGAATGGTAACGTCGATTAATGATATTTCGCTCATATGACGACGATGCGTATAATGCGTGATATTGTATCGATAACGTATTAACGCTGTACTTTGGCCAGACTTAAACTTCGGACGCACTGGTCTTTATTATTCAATATATCGGTCTGATAATACTACGGCACCGATAAACCACTATACCGATGGTTCCTTAACGTCTTTTGGTGAACGACTCGGCAATGCGGTGGTCGCATGATTCCGGAAGTTTTCGCCAATATGATGCATTTTGAAGTCGCTCTACCGAATCAAAGATATTGTTTCTTATGAATCGATCTTCTTTTGATGATTTGAACCGAAGTTGTCGGTGCAATACTAAGTTATCCCCGGACTAAAACAAATCATCCGTTAAGGTGGTGAATCAATTGAGTTACGAATCTATCCGAACCCATTCTGAAAACGATCATATAACGCTAAGATTCGATCGTAACTCCCATTAACAAGACTTACGACGATGTCAGCGATAAACAGATCAATGTTAACGCCAGTAACGAAGTTCTAAATCGATGATCCAGTAGAATTTTTATGGATGTCGAGTTAATTACTGGCTTATCGCGGAGTAAAGAACGACCAATATTCTGATAATCTTGATCTGTCATCTGGGCATTCATTGACCCAGCTCGTTGACCAATTTCTTGCAGGTATGATGAAAATCATCTGAAACCGTATCTACATTTCGGAATCGATTCGCCGGCGTCGAAACAGAGTCATATCGCCAGAACACCACTGATATCTATTCTGGCACATGGGTTCGAATCGCTGTTTGGACAGTAGTTTAAAATGAAAGATACAGGTTTTGCAACTTAAATGTATTTGTTTTATGTGGTATGGTAACCTCATGTTTCGGAATTTGAGACGAGAATCGGTGAGAAGGGGAATGGACTTTGAGGATTTATGCGCTGCGCTTCATTGCATAAAGTATTGTGGTGTGGCAATTATGGCATTTCTTCGCCATTTCAAACTGAAATCTGAAATATGAAGTTACTCATAACATATAGCCATATACGGTACTAGATTCACTTTTAATTATTGATCGAAGCGACCGATTCCTTTGTGCTGGCATGGTCGGTGATTGTTCGGCGGTTATTGATGGCTTCGACCGAAAATAGTGTTTGTGCGCCAAACAATGCAGGAAAATTGATGCCTTTATTGCTGTGAACGTATAAACTGTGGTATGCTCGCTTGCGCGATAATTGAAACCTTTGCTTGACCTTCTTAACTTTAATTAAATGGGTTTTGAAACACCGAACATGCATATTGATTGATTCGAAAGCAATACATATTGTTGGTTTTCCACCGATGAATAATGCTGCCTGAGCACGTGTCTTTGAATTGAATATTGAGGGCCTAACGAGCCAGGCGCGCGCGGAAAACATGTTTCGCACTAAACGGAATCGCTTCTGAACACGATAGCGGTTGGCATGCCCGAAAATTACCGAAGACCAGCCTTTCGGCGCGATTTCAGGCGTGAAAATTACTGAACGGAATTGACAGGGTGATTCGTCATGAGCGCAACATGACTGTCGTGCATTTAATTCAACAAATGACGAAAACAGTGCTAACCAACTACGGTAAGAACACGGTATATTAATGACCGACAGCAAAACCGGTGTCTTCTCATCGAAGTTCATAACGACCTGCTGGTAATGAATCAACTTGTAATAGCTGACGACTTTGGTTCGTTTTATGCGCTGCGCTGCACCAGCAATATTCCAACGGCATACGGCGAGGTGCAAATGGGCTTCTTTTATTGCTGTCGTGAAGTTGTTCCGGAGTCTTCGGCGTGACAATATTTGCTGGCTGATGAACATACTTACTTAACAAAGAATCGCCAACACCCATTGTGCTGTTACCCACGGACGCCGACGCTGTCACGAATATTGTTTGATATAAAAAACTGTCGTTTCATGGCTATTATCATTCTGAACTTATTCCAACAATTGAATCACCACAACTTTAACATTTTGTTGACAACCATGACAAGAAGGTTTAATTCAGGCGATGATAAATATTATGGCTCCGGTTAATACGCATAACGGCATTTGTCGGTTGTTTTTCATTTAATAATGTATTTGAACGAATTTTGGTCGCTATTTACGAACGATTCTATGTGAAAAATTTACGGCCATATTTATTGTTACTGCTTTTCGCTTTTGAAGCCAGGCTTTCTATCGGCGTATTAACTCCATGTTAACGCCGTACCAACCGGTAACCGAAGTTGACTTGCGTGACTTTTAGTCAGGTAGAGGCTGACCTACTGTAGACCAATAATCTGGAGACTGATGTTTAATGGTGGTTTGGTTTTGTTATTTCGGTTATCACCGGCAATGTTGGCATGATGGATAATGATGCGGAGCACCATACCGTGTCAGCAATGGTTTTGTTCACCAGTTTGCTGCGGTTCGCCAGTGCTATTTACGGACTAACGCAGCCAACGCCGGTATTACTGCCGCGGCAAATATGAAGATTTTGACGGATGACTTTCGTTTTCGTAGTTGAGCCGGCATTATTACCGATTATCGAAGATCGTGCGGTGAACCGCATCATTGAATTTCTGATCAGGGACCGTCTGAGCCGTTCTTACCAAACTGTTCTGTTATCGGCTTTTCGAAGGCTTAAAATGAGGAAATACTGCCCGCGACAAATGTTTCTTCTTCGTCTTCCTGTGCGACTTTACTACCCGAACGTCGCGTGACTCGTCTCCGGTCACGAGATAAATGCGGTTAACTCCGCGGCATCATGGGCTGGTACCTTTGACAACAATCGTCATCTGCTCTGGATGATGATTAGTGGAGACAGGTGGACGATGGCCAGGTGCCGGGAGCTTCCAACAGGACGATGAATCGACATCCCTCACTACTTCCTCTCGATAGACGACGCCACTCGCTGGCGGTCGATGACGTCAGTAAATGTTGCGCTTAATGAAAATACCGAAATTGTATTTTCATCTTTTAATGATTCCAGCTAAACTGATGGCGGCTGATATCTGGCTGATTTGTATTATTAATCGAAGTGATGACGGAAGCGTTATGGATGATCGGCTTTCACCAACGTTTTCGTATGAACTATTATACTGGACGCCAACATGGCGCGATAAATCTCTATACCACCTTCTAGATGCTACGCTAATACTCCAGTGTTTTAGATTTTGAAATAAATCTTAGTCGCCGAACAGCGCGGCGCTTACCCGCCGGTAACGCAAAATTCTCCGGATATGACGGTATCGATAACAACTGGCTTCGAGATCAACCGGTGACTGGCGAGCTGGCGCCAGAAAGAAGTTGATCCGGTAAACCCGTCTTCAAAGAACTGTAAACGGGAGCGGCTTTAACGAAGCTGTTTATTAGACACGACTTGCTGTTTTGGCGGCGTATATGTGCATTCTTCAATACGGTTAATGGTCACCTATTATCCAGTATTATAGCAATGCTCTGTTTCCATGATTTGAAGCAAAGTGACGAGGTAACCACCCGCTACAACATTGACGATGAGTCTTTTAAAAGCGAACAATTCGTCAGTTATTTCATTGTCGTCCAACTATTGAAAGCTTGCCGACAGACGCAATCAGGCCAATGCGTCGTTCCAGATACGAAATAAACAGTGACAGTTTTCATTTATCATAGTACCGGAATGACACCAGCCTGTTTACTTTCGCCATATTGGCGTAACGAAGGCATTAATGGCGAAGATGTTCATCCCTTGGCACATTGACTTTAGGTCAAACAACCGTTACTCAAAACGCTGTCATTAAAGTTTCTTGTTCATGAATACTTCGACAACCGCAGGGGCTGACGATGTTGTTGGTGTTCCCTTCGCTCAATATGTAATTATTCTCTGTTGTTTCAGATATTGAACACGGTGAACTCGGTGATCGGCGAAGTTGAACTGGAAACCGTTATTATTGAAGCAATAAGGATGGTTGGCACCGCTACTTCGCCAGTACCGGTATGGACGTATTATGATAATGAACTTGAAGGAAGGCAGCGAAGACTACGGTGGATGGACTACTTGGCTTTGTTTGGCTTCTGGTGCGTCACCGGATGAAGTGTATCTTATGCATTCAAGATGATGTTTTGACGGGGACTTCCCGCTTTCTGAAGTCTTGATAAATCTTCAGCAAATTTGAAAACGTATCAACAGACAACGGTCAATATCTGGGCAACTTACACCGGTCGATCCGTAACAACAACACCGAAATGACGCATCGTCATTTAACATCGGCAGCGTTAGCTGGTGAAAGGTGGAAATTGTTAACATGGTGCCGGGAACGGAACGGTACGTAATTATTATTAGCAGAAATGAAACGATTATTCATGTGACAACTTATTTGCTTCGTTCACCATTCTTTAACCATGCTGCGCGCATCAGGCTGGCTGATACGGCGACGGAAAAGAGACGAACCATGTTGAAGACTTCAGGCATCGACGAAGACGCTGGCACAACTTTATTGATCTGGCATTCGAAACTGTGCTCCGGAATAATTATCAACAAAACATTATCTCAATGAATTTGAAATTTGTCGAATTTGGTGCATGTTGAACTGGCTGTTCGACTGAAAATGAGTTCGTGTTTTTGAACTTGTTTTCGATGAACGCCGTGAACGTTCGGTGATTATCGGTTTGATATCTGACCGGTGACTTCTGCGAAATGCAATTACTGAAGTATTGTTCATTGAAGACTCTTTGAAAATCTTTGATATCTTACGCCAGCGTATCTGAACATCTGAATGAACGAATCGTTCTTGCGGCCGAAGATATTCAGTTATGAATGTCGGCATTTTATTGACCGAATTTGTGTTGCCGTATTAACCGGCTAAATAATGTTGGGCGTATTAACCGGTTCAATATGGTACAGCTTGATGAGGTTACCAACAATCATGCAAACGCATTTCGAACGTATTGATGCAAATGTTTCGAAAATTGATCTTTGCAACGTGATAAATCTCTAAATATCTGGGCGATGAACCCCATGTTTTGGTATTATTGTTGCATTGTCATTTGGGAGTAGCTATATAGATAAACTCCATTCACTGGTCGTAACATCTATGATGAAGTTCATTTCCTCGATGATCAACGAGGATCAAACCTGATCGCTGAAGGTCTCCGGTTATCGAAGTCGATCAAACATCAAATCGATGCGGCAATTGATAACGATCGATGAACTTATGATGGTCAACGATCCATCCAACATGATGATAACGAACATGTTAGCGGGGAACCAAAATAAGAAAACAAATTTGGTTAACCGATGAAAAGGCATGTTGCCTGCAATCTGATCATGTAACTTATCGGTTACGTCGATATTCGATTTCATATACGATATTGATATCGAACGAAACGGCTGAATTATTATTGTCGGCCAATATGCTGGTTCGTAGTCTGGTCGATTCTGGACCCGAAAATGACCCGATGAACATACTACGCTGACGCTGAATGAACTGGCATTATCTGGGTGAAATGATTTTCTTTAGCTGGGTTCAATACCAAACCGGCGCGTCTCGGCAATCAATGACGATATTCACTGGGCATTCAACTCGCTTTGCTTCTAACAGATAGCGGAGACCTGGTATCAGGCTTGTATGATGAAGAAGAGGTGATCTCGGCATATTCAATTTCTTTATCGGAGGCTTCCTTTATTCGATCCACGAATCTTCTCAACAACCTTTCGCTGGCTACTGCGGACCAGTTCGGCTGTGGAGCCGGAACCATATACTAATGACTGCTTGTTTGTGGCCATCTACTTCGAGCACGGAAATCTGATGGTACTGCTGAAAGTAACCTGAAGTTGAAGCAGTGGCATGACAGCGCGACCATTCCCCGGCTGTGAAGGAACGCTTCATTGTTGACGGGCTTGTGCGGCCAGTAAAGTTGCTGCGAAAGGAAGCCAATACGAGACTTCGTGGCAATTGGTACGTAACAATCACGTGTTGCGTGAGTCGTATTTCGGGTGAGCACCACGCTTTAGAAGTCATTAACTGACGAAGTGAAGGAACTGCAGATGCGTTACTGGGCGTGATTCGGCGCAATCAGATATCGAATGAACTTCGGTTTCAACGCCTGGTCATCGAAACTGACGATGATTTGAACGGGTGGTTGAACAATGTCAAGCGTTGCGGACGCTTTGGATGGAGGAGATATATGGCTTGCCAGGCAGGCGTGAGGCAACTTTCGGTCTTCGTCACCGAATGCTGTATCAATACGTTTGTATGACGCGTTGCTGGTTTGTTCAGCGGTTCATGGTAACCCGAAGAACGTGATCTGGCTGGCTAGCGGATGAATGAGTTTGTCGCCGAAGATATTTCAGGCATTCAGCGAACGACGACGTGAACCGCAGGTGGAAAAGCAAAGGCAGGGAGGATGATTGACGCTACGCACAGCCCACCCGTGGTAAAAGATGAAGACATGTCGCTGCGAATAACTGGCGTTAATGCTGCTGACCATTGATGGACTGAACTGAAATGCGGAAGCGTCGAGAGATGAGCAGGATGTTGGTACATTGCGGCTATTGCCTTCGAGAACGATCGGCATTGCGGACGAATTTCAGTTGAAGATGAAACCAAAGTTTGGTAATATTTGGACAAAGGCGGAAAACGCCGGATTTCACAACAGCGCCTGGATGGCTTGAAACTGGTTTCTGGGATCGAACCTGCGTAATGCGACATTCGGAAGATGGTGAATTTGCCAACGAAACGACGATGGTGCTTTTCGTCGTTTTGTTATGTGGCGGAATCGCGATAAGCGAAGCTTATCGACTGCATGATGATATTGCGATGTCTGCTTCGATCAAACTGGCTTCGATGATTCACAGCTACGGATACCAGCACGGCTATGGTGACGTAACTTTCTTCTGGCGAAAGTATTCACCACTTTAATGACATTGGACTATGCGACGCAATTCTTGATAACTGATAACATTCGTTGGCGGGCCCGACAGTTGACCAGATATGACGGCAATTCAATCAGGCTGGTGGAGGAAGCGGCGTAACGAATTGACGTCTGATTCCAAACTGAAGAACTCACAAAGAACTAACTGGCAAACGAAAGCAACGTATTTGTTTCGGTGCTATTCTGCGAAAAATTTCATAGAATGGACGAGGCTTCATCATTGCTTCGGTGGTTGTTGATGATTGTATTTCAAAATGTGACCGATGACCGATGCGGACTATTCATTACACGGTACCGACCAGAACGGTCGCTTGCCGTATACTTTTTTCGAAGCGTTAACTGTTTGCGTATGAATTATTCAGTGATATGTGTGCTTCTTCACCGTACAGGCTTCAACGAATCATCTGTATGAACACAACGCACGATCCTGGCTGAACCGGAGGTACGTTCCATCGTACCGCCAACAGTGAGGACATGATGTAAATCGAGAGCGCGGCTGCGCAACTGGCGTGTTGCAACTTGGCGGTTTCCACGAAGTTGGAGATCCGCTTTGTTTGGCAAACTCTTACGGCTGTCGAGAAAATGCGCGACACGGTTGTTAACCAACGAGAGATTTATTCTGTCGGCTGACTGAGAAACCGGCCCTGTTGCAACTTCTCGAATAGTTTGCGACTTCTCTGATGAGATCTACCTCCCGCTTCGGCTCCTTCCGGCATGACAGAGGAAACCGATGGCCATTTATTAGTAACTGGTGAGCCCAAAATAATGGGCGTGAATAATGAATGTTCTTTGGAGACTGTGACTATCGGGAAGATAACTTCAACTGGTTTGAAATCTCACATATTGCACGAACTGGCTGACTGTCGACGGGAAAAGAAATGATCGATATTCCATTCGAGGCTTGAAATGCACGGGCTTTTGGCGAGTAATGGAGGGACGTCGAGAACATGACTTTCTTTGCGTTCAACATTGTGGAGATGAAAATTGGCCCATTTCGCTGATGCGATGAACATCGTGAAGCGACGCGCAGTCAGGAATAACACGGCGACGATATGATAGAGCATCGTTAATAATTCAGCTTAAACCAACCGATTATTCACGATATTTATTGATTATGTCAGATGCTTCGAATTTTTGAAATATTCCGTTACATGAGCGTCAACTACCCGCCGATATCCAGATTTTCGATGCTCGTGACCGTCAATGCTTTTGAACTTCGATCAACTCGGTACAACAGCAGTACCCGATAGTGGTAGTCTCCGGCATCTGGAGTTGAAATAGTTGGCGGTCCGTCCGAGATGCGTCATCACCCTTCGATGATAAGTTTGTCATGCTCTAACGAATCATTCGACTCGATTCAACAGGCATGCGATAAACGTTTGTCGTGATATGCGTTAACTCTCTTCTACTCTGAACTGTTTGTCACCTCGTTGATCGAATATTAACATGCGGGGAGTCTGAATTCGGGAAGGTGTTGCTTTTCTTTGTGTTTTCTTCCGAATCGGGGTTGCTATATTATAATAACGGAAACATACCGTCAACGCGCTTTGAAGATATTGAAGGATTTCCGATACCTTCACCCGATATTGCGGGATCGAAAGGTTTTCTTGTCATCGACCACCGGCACCACGATACATCAGGTTGGCGTTCACGACTCCATCGGTGAACGCTGGCAATCGGCTGTTTCTTCAATACGCCATTAAACGGCGAATGGTACCGGCATTCTTGAACAATGGTAGATGGTGCGGCTTCAACGACGAGTCGAGGCCATCGTTTCATGAATTTGTTCGGCACTTCGGAAGTTCAAAGTGGTGTTTCTTATTGATGACGCGAAAGCTCTGTCTTCGAGGAACTAGTATGATTGTGACGTCATCGTCGCGTATTTGACGATGTTTGAACATTATGATCACCGAAGACGCTACGTCATGTCTTGTTAACAAATAAGGTGCGCAAGCAACGGTGATCTACTAGTGCCGTCATGGTTACCACGACTGCTGTAACAGATTGATGCCGGATCGAAAGCGCTCTCGCAAAATGGCGCTGTTTGCCGAATGAACTTCGTAATGAAGCACTCGCTGATCTTTGACTTATTGATGACTTTAACGATATTGGTGAAGAATACTGAACTTCCATTTCGTGGTGATCTCAATTTCTTTCAACCATTTTGGTTTGGCTGATTCTACTGATCAATCGATGAAGCTTTCGAGCTGCTGCAATATTTGCGAACTGAACTCGTGAACGAAGTCATAATTTCGAAGATGTCGATAAGAACGGCGTCGCCGGTGACTTCTATACGCCTGTCGAAGATCTGAACATCTTTCCATCACTGTCAATGGCTGCGGGTAATTTAACATCTGTCAGACGCCATTCATTCCATCAGCGGCGTCCATATCTTTGGCTGAAACCCATTGCTGGTCGGGCGGCGTATTTCAGGCTCATTCTACGGCTTTTGACTGACCGTGATATCGATCGCGTTACAAAACATGTTACATCACCTGAATTCAAACGGTTCTATCGAACGAAACGATTCTCTGCAGCGATACGGCGATCGGTTTTGTTCCCCATACGACATAACCTCACTATCATGGCGCTGTATCGATAATCGATCGATGTAAACTTCGAAGCAAAGCACGAACCGGACACTTTTCATATGCGGCTTATTACTGATGGAATTCGCATCTGAAGTTTCTGATAATATTATTTTTCGAAGTCGGGACAAACGTGCTGCGATTTCAATGTTATTAGGAACTCGACGTTATTGCTGTGTTCTTTTAATCTTGTCGTGTTGCGCGAATATCTGCTGACGTGGAAAAGGCACGTAATCTGCGTTTTATTATTGTTATTATTTACGGATAAGAGGTGATGCGGCGAAGGGTTCGAAGATGATCCTGGCTGTCGGGCTGGTAGAGCTAAATCATCAGCTCGGAAGTACCTTCGGCAATGGAACATCCCAGAGAAGCCCTCGTGGAAGATATTATTATT
The DNA here is from genome assembly GCF_003918875.1 of Haliotis rubra. NCBI lineage: Eukaryota > Metazoa > Mollusca > Gastropoda > Lepetellida > Haliotidae > Haliotis > Haliotis rubra. The sequence continues at coordinate 83,995 of NW_025765917.1, forward strand.
ATTATTATTATTATTCGATATCGAAATTTGAACCGCTATTGAAATGGCCGCCTCGATCGTATTCTAACGATTTTGCTGAATATTCGCTTTCGGAACCAAGGGACTGTTCACACGTAACGTGTTAACGTTGAGATTATTGTCGTAATTCGAAATGATGAAATCGAGGTGGCGAATCTTCAAAAGGCTTTGAAATGCGGCTGATTCACATGAACGATGACGTTTAAACGATTTGATATGTAATGCCTAAAGTACCGTCTACCGCACCATCTCGCGATTCTGATTTGTTTTAACAATGGCTATCGTGGTAATAACTGGCCTGTTATTAACATTATTGATTTTTGTTTTGTATGTCGTTAAATTCGCGCATCGGTTGATTCGTATCCTTCAACTGAAAACTTTACCGCTTGTATTTTCGTATTGATGTCATGTCTTGGCATATAACGCACGTGATATGCCCGCTGTTGTTTGGCGCTAACATTTGCCTCAGATTAATGCGTTCATTGATAATGATGATGTTATGACTTCTTCAAACTAACCGGATTGGTGGTCATCGATTCAATATCGATAACGTGTCTGGCTAAATGGTTAATGTCGAAAAACGACAAAATCAGGTGGTGGATACATTATCGTAAATAATGTCGTTGTTAATAATCGGCGTTTTCAATGCGTTTTGCCGGAATACCGAACATCTGGAGACGGTAACAGGCCCGCTTGTACTAAGTAAATTGTTCATATGTGTTTGCCACCAATCGATCTTCAATCTACCGATGTCTGAAATGGTTTGAGTCAACTCGACATTCCCTACTTGCATGCTATTGGCGTATGTTGATGTGAAGCGGTATTTTATTGACGGCTATCGGAAAAGGTGAATGACGATCTTTCTTCATCTTCTTTTTCAAATATTCTGGCGTTAATGTTGAAACTTCCGATATTTATTTCAATTTCGAATTCTGTTGCGTTAATGTCGAATTACGTTTATCGTGAATTAATGATACGCTTCGTCGGGCCCATGTTTCTTTCTGGCGAAACAGTTCGAGGATTTTGACGTCGACCTCAAGGTGATATCTTACTGGGGAAAACATCGAAGGTGAAAGGCAATTACACTTGTATTTAATATTGGTGGAAATCCTTTAACGGAGAACTAAGCTAAACGAGCTTGTACCGAAGCATGGTGTTTCATTTTTGAGTTTGACTAGGTACTGCTTAACATGATAAAATGCCAACGGTTTTAACAACTAAACAAATCGGTATCGTGTTCTGCTTATCACCAAAGTTTTATTTATTAAATAATAGGTGACATTAAACCGATGTCATTGTGGGCATCGGCACGCTAACATCGAACAACGGTCGGATTCAAAACAGAAGTTATGAAAACTTAACCAAACTACCGTCGGTGGTGAATATATATGGTGTTGAAGGTGGTGATGTTTTTCAAGCTTGCTGCTATTAATTTTTGCTTTTATTAGACTGTTCTGGCTTTCTTTGATTGATATTTAGATATTATTTAATGATATGTTAGATATTCTGTTTTAAAGATAACAAAATGGTTTACACTGCTCGGACCTTCTTGCTGGCTGTTCCGCGATCTATGTATGGCTCTCATTGTGATCGTCTTCACAATAACTGGGTGAAAAAGGGTATCTGATCGTGTTCATATCACTCGACAACGATACTACGGTCATGATGACGATAAACCCTACTTTGTGCAATAGATACGGACGAAATAGCGGTTTCGTACCGAGCATCGAATTGCGAAGAATACTGAAGAATATTGAGATGACAAACTAATATACCAACTGATAACCTGTTGTATGGATAACAATGTTGATAGGTGATAATACCGGACGCATGTGAAAACAACATTTTCTTTCGGGTTGATCTACTTTACAGGAGACATGGTGTTGAGAATCGTAATGCTGATCTATTACTGTGCTGCGGGCCGTGGCAGAAGTCGATATACCGAACACCAATTTCTTTCTGAAATGTTGACGACAACCCGTTTTACGCTGATCAACCTTCGCTGTCTGTTCTTTAAAATGACGTAGTACTGCGGTATCCTTTGTCGCCAGCTGAACTGCGCAGTGCGGTAAATATTGCCGGTGCGGTAACATGTTCACCCGCGGCTGCATGGCATCTGTGACATTTCATGGAAGGTCGAGGTATGATGGAAAATATAGCAACGATGATTGAGACAAAGTGAAGAGATAATTAAACATGAGATGTTCATTGCAGGCATCCTATCGGGTAAATCGTACGTCAGTATTGAACTTTTGATGAGAACGCGAATACGCACCTGTTAAAGAATCCCGTAATCGTGATGGCTGCTAAGAGATTGTTGACATGAGAGACGTACGATGGGCATCACTGTTTACGCTGGTCATCCTGCTGTATAGTTGTAATGTTTGAACGATGAAAATAGTGCGGACTGGTTAATACGTGTTGATAGCTGATTTATTGTATCGGTGTTATTATGACTTCAACCGATGCGGCACCGGTATATATTATGGATGTCGGTATCGGTGTTTCAACGGCTTTATTATTATTTCTTGGTGGACACGGTAAATAGAAAATGAACTGCAAATTGAGCTGACTGAATCACTAACCGTACGTATCAGTTTTATTTCATGAATACCCTGCCATTCAAAAGGTTAATTGAACGTCGAGATGTTTAATGTCATTGTTCGAAAAGCTTACGTGGAAATCACAGGTATGGGGATACATCGATTATTTTCGAATAATTTGCTGAGTACGCTGATCGTCATTTGACTCGGAAATCAATCAGTCGGACCTCTTCATTCTTGAAGCTTTCTTGAAGGATAACGCACGTGACCGTGTTGCGGTTTTCGCCGCGCAACCGATTCTTGCATGTTTTGAATCTCACAACGGCTGAAGACTGACAGGTCCCCAGCAGATGAATACCGGTTGACCGCTACGGTTACTTCAGTCTGCTTCAATGGCCGGTATAATCTGGTGGTATTGTTCAGAGGCTATACCGTATTGAGAATGACGAAGGTGTTCCGGGTGGTGATTTGTGTTGATGAACTTTAGGTAACTGTTTATTTTGAAGAATGCATGCACGCCTGCTTTGTCATCTCGACAAATCAGAAACCGAAAATGGAAGTGGTATTCTTAGTAGGCTGTATTTTGATATTGAACGCTCCATAGGTACCAATTTCTTTATCAACGATTAAAAACGGGTATAAAGCTTCAAAGTGTCGTACGAAGGATAACAGTTGTTTTGGAGAGTGACGCTCAATGAAGATAAAGGTTGTGTCTTCTTTCGTGTGCATGTCGACTGCTGAATCAACTGTGTATGTTTTATCGCTGGCTATCGCGGAAGCGGTATTCGTTATTGCCTGAAGATTTTGTTTTACGGTGTAACCTAGAATAATGCATGTTGTGCATGTTTGTTGGTTGACTGTTGACAGGCCCGAGCTTTCCATGTTGATGCGCAACGGCTGGATGCCCTGACGTGTTGGCGTGTTTGATGGGCTGGCGTTGCTGCAAGCCAATATGATAAAATTATGATTCATATCGACCAGCAAACCATGCGTGTTGACCCGACGATGCAATACTCGACAAAGGCATGTTCAATGTGTTTATGGAAATGAATTGAAGTGTTTTTCATGTTTTCAGATGACGCTAATTGATTTGGTGACATGACGAAAGATTTCATTTCAGCATATTGAGGAAAACGTGAAATATTCGAATATTTCAGCTTTCGCTATTAACTCCCTCGACATCGCACATTACATTCGGAAGTTGAATTGATTGACTTTTATTGTTATCGGAGATAACAACTGCCAAGCGCTTTTAACTCGAAGTTGCTGGCTGAAACTGCGGTAGCAATGTACTCGGGCATTGACTAAATGAGCTTCATGGTAAATTTTGGTCATGACATCTTCCGATATCTTATTGATTTGCCGTTACGCCAATGAACATAACTGTCACGACTGATCGGCGTTGCTGATTGATGCGGTATATCTCTGCCTGTTGTTTCCTTTCCTGTTTCATATTTTGATTAACGCTTCATGACGTGAGATGCCGGTTATTTTCATTGGGGCTCGTGAAATACGCTGCTTGTCATGCGACGTTCCTCTTGAACAACTGAACTTTCAGGTGAACGCTATTGAATTACCAATTGGGGAGAATCGTATGAAAGTCTGTCTTTATTTCTGTTCTTCTTCGATTTAGATATGTTAGATGTACAATTGGCGAGCGGCATCTAACGAAACCTACGATTACGGATTCGATGAGCGTTGTCGAGTTATGCTGGGCTTTTATCCGTAATGTTTGCTGAGGAAATGAGCAATTCTTAGCACGTATGAACTAGAAACGCAGATCTTGGTCGTCTGAAGTCTTGCTTAACGTTTCCGTCTCGCGGTACTGCTCGATTTCCGTATTTACGGACTTAATCTCGAAGGTGATCGGTCTGGTTGACAGCTTTTCGGCATGACGAAACCAAGAATTACTATTTTTCATCTCTGTTCCGTAATTGGATGTAGTCATGAGTTGAACTTTAAACTGCCGGAATGTTCGTTAACTAATATGGACGAAGTTGTCGTCTTCTGATGACTTCAGTTGAACTGACCTTTAAGTCGCGAAATTGATTGATCTCGTAATAATATCCTGTCTGGGCTAAACGATAGTAAAGAACATGTGTCATCGGTTAGTGATTTTTGTATTTCATATGATAATATGGTTTTCGTGTTACATCGTTGACTATTCGATATGGTTGTCTGGATTTTAAGGCACGTTTCTTTGTTTAACCCGAACTGCTGCATGAAAACTGTGGCGTCAATGTTTTTATTGTTTTGAATAACCTATGTATGGCGCTGTATTAACAACTGACTGTGCTATTAGTACGGCGTATTATTGACTATGGCGACCTGAGCAATGCGGTATGCGGTGTATATGACGCTTGTTTGTTGCTGTCTGTTGATCTTCCCTTCTATGGTATCTCTGCGTCTTGAACCGAATAATGATTCAACTGTTTGGCTGTGCAATGGTGTTACATTTTGGTCGCATCTGCTGCGCTGCAGTGGGCAATTTCAAGTAAAATCTCGCGAAAACGATTCGTTTGAACCAATTTTAGTTGATGTGCGATAATGATATACTATATTTATAATTCTTCAATTCTATGGATTCTGCCGAAATTTCTGCGGAAACCGAAACTGCTGCTGATGCATTTTCTATGACTATGAAACGTGAACTGCGCATTATGTTTTTGGTTCATCTCGCGGATCTTTCAATGTTAAAAATGTTTTGTGTACTTCTTCTGAAGGACTGGCTGGCCATTCTAATTGTCCGCCTGTAATATGAAGCATAGTGCTTAGATGCGTCTCGTTTGATGGTGGTATAGTGACTTTGACGCAATGATATCTGATGCCAAATGACGTGATCGGCGACCCTCAGTAATGGTTTACCTTTCTTATACATTTATATAATGCATATGCGTCAATATCGGTAATTTTAACCGTTAATAATATCGTAACTCTCTACTTGATCACAAATCTCTCGTAATAGATTGTTGCATGTTTTCTATCCCGGGCGATAGCGGATAGCTGCTTTCTATAATGATGACTCATTCGACTAGACCATATCACGTAACCTACGAAGACATACGACTATGTGCTGTCGTTGACAGTCTGTGAATGACGTGCAAAGGATTGAGTTCGACGACTGCGTAATCAGGCGTATTTCGAGGGTGATATTTGATGAGGGTGGTGTGTTTGGTAACTTGATATTGATAGGCTGTTTGTCGAACGTTTGTGATGACTGAATTGGCTTGTTTTCGACTTTAGCATTTTATATTTTATCGTGTTGGCTTATGTTTGGGGAACACTGGCGCGGTATCGGGAAAGTGTAATCGTCCATTCAATCGATATTGGAAAACGCATTTAAAGTGTTAGGTTCTTGACGGCGCGTACTTAGGCTTGACGGGTTTCGGAAAGTGAACGCTGATCATTTATTGTAACGATAAGGCTGGGAAGAAAGCAAGTTTTATAAATCAATATATTTTTGAATGTTGAAATACTCCTCATTTCTGGTTATTTAACTTTACTCAAATGATGACATGAAAATCCATGTTTTCGCCAAATGCAGGATTTTTGGGATCTTGGTTTTGATGACGTACGTAACCG
>NW_025765918.1:0-90055 GCF_003918875.1 Haliotis rubra
TTATTGCTTCGTTCCGGTTACGGCTATATGTCAGTTTTGTACATTTTAACTCTAAATGGGATTTTGCACGTATTAGTCCATATGAGATTTAGGATCTAGTGAAAGAGTTCGAGTTGAAGTCGTTTTTAAAGCGATACTCAACAATATGACGGAGAGAACCAGATATTGCCTTCAGACATTGTACCCTACCAATCAAACCCTGCCTCGGAAAAGGACGCAGAAACAATTCAACCTTTTGAGCACACAACCGCCCCTATCAGCGTAAAAGAAATATTGTATTCAACGTTATAACGGTACCACTATGGATGTATAAACGTATTCCGTAAAGCAATCTTCAAGATACCTACTTCTAGAAGCGGCAATGCCTGGCCAGCAGGTCACTTCAGGGAAGTCCATCTCCCAGTTTAATTGACGCTTTGCAGCTTCGGTAGTGAACAGGCAATATATCTGAGTAATTATCGGCGTTCCGTTTGGGTGAAAACCTATAAGTTGGTGTATGTCACTTTCGCACATTATCACTGCAAAATAATAATCGTGGGTTAACAGATTTCTGTCGATCGATGCTAATTGAGTCAATTACTCGGTGATGACCTGAGGCCGGCTTCGTGTAGCTGCACTATTGCTGCTGAGTGCGGTGTTCCTGTGCACAGAGCTCCAGGTCTGAATCAGTCGAAGTTAAGCAACGTCGAGCTCGGACAATCCTTGGATGGGAGACCGTGTTTGGCAGCATGACTACGAAGTTTCTGGGACTTCAGTCCAGCCCCACAACGAAACACATGTGATGCATGTGGTCTCATATGGAAAGCAGGGTGAGATTGATTTCAAATTGCCTCTGTTCACCCAGCTGAAAATGGGTACCCGGTTGGATAAGGTCGTGACTATAACCTTCCTAACGCCTAACAGGCAGCTTGGGTTATCCGGGGTAATAAGAATCAATTCTGATTAGGTGCCGCGAGCAATCACTTGGTGTTTGGAGACTGTGCGCTACAGAAGTGGTCTTATATACTAGGCACATAAAGAAACTGTGCATACAAAAATTTAAAATCTAAATTTATCAAACCTGTGTAGACACATAAGGATTTAAACTCAGAGATTAGTGACATGTATCCAACATGCATGCACGTGCCACGTTCCGTGACGTCAGTGGGTTCGTCCTTGAGACGTGCAATACGTTGTTGCACGTGCATTCCGGGAAAGAGAAACAGAGCAAATGAATGCCACACAATACTGTCACTTTGGAAGCTCAACCCCTGCCCTTGCGATCGTTCAAAAAATTAAACGGCTATTGAAACGCATAGCATGCCAAGGCTCACGTCTGCACAACGTCATGAGGCCATTGGGATGGTCCGTGGGGGAATGTCTCAACGACAAGTGGCTGCACATTTCCACTGCCACCGGAACACCATTTCTGCACTGGTGAGACGCTACCAGAACACAAATGACGACGTCATCGATCGGCCACGTTCTGGACGTCCACGTGTAACAACGCCAAGACAGGACAGATGGATAAAGGGTGACCCATCTTCGCCACAGGTTTCAGACTGCAGTGATGACTGCCCGAACCATCCCAGGACTTCGCCGTATCCACCCCAACACAGTTCGACAACGTTTACGTCATCACGGGATCAGACCACGACGTCCCGCCATACGGCCTATCCTGACACAACGTCATCGACAAGCTCGCCGAATGTGGTGCCGAAATCATGTCCGCAGACCCTTGTTTTGGTGGAGAAATGTTGTTTTACAGATGAGTCAGGTTTAACATTTCCCATAGTGATGGACGTCAACGTGCCTATAGACGCGTGGGAGAACGTTATGCACAGGCCTGTGTCTTGGAGAGGAATCGCTTTGGTGGTGGTTCCGTGATGATTTGGGGTGGAATAACAGCACGCCAAAGAACTCCTTTGGTGATTGTTCAGGGCAACTTAACTGGTGTGGGCTACAGGGATCAGATTCTTCGACCTGTGGCAATTCCTTTTCTGCAACGTCATGGCCCTGGGTTAACATTCCAACAGGACAATGCCCGCCCTCATACGGCAAGGGTTGCTATGGATTTCTTGCAACACCACAACGTTGACTTACTGCCTTGGCCTGCAAATTCACCGGATCTCTCCCCGATAGAGCATGTTTGGGACGAGATGGATCGACGTCTACGCCGTCTTCCTCATCCGCCAGATAACGTCCTTGACCTTGCAACAGAACTTGAGAGAATCTGGCGTGACATCCCACAAGCCTTCCTTGCACGTTTGATAGGCTCTATGCGTCGTCGATGCACTGCTGTTCTCAATGCCGATGGTGGACATACCCGTTATTGAGCTTGTGACATGGTCGTTTGACCCCTGTCCCGCTTGTGGACTCGTGACGTCATTGTGATTGACTTTTCAATTGAAATTCTCCGACTTGTTATGGTCTCATGATCCCTCCATTAAAGTTTATATGTACCTTTGACATTGTTATCGTACTTATCAACTGGGATAATATTTTTGACAATGCACAGTTTCTTTATGTGGCTAGTATATCATCAGACAAAGCAATTAATTGGTTAATAAAGGGGTCAAATTAGGAATTGTCTTATGGCTACTATAACACATTTTAGAACCTTTTTCTCTCTCTTTGGTCGGGACCTTTCAAGATACGAGTAGATATACAATAATGTAAGTGATCACCACGTTTGGGGTCAGATGCTTGAAGGGTCTTTGGTCTTTGCTTCTCGTTGTGTACGTGGGTAGTGGGGCACAAAGTTAAAAATAATGAAATGTTTTTGATAGAACTGAAAATGACTTTCTTTTGAAATTGCAAGAATTGAATTCAAATCATTTATAGATTTGGGACTGCCCATGTCATTATCCCACTTCGCTCGGATACTTAATTCACGTGGTGATGCTTACATATAATGCTATGTTTGTTTGAGGACAGTGAGAAGATTCAACACACCCGGTCATACGCAATCATTCAAAATGTGTTTTTAACAGCACGGCATGCATTCAGTAGTGGACATATTCCGGAAAGGAAAGCAGTTGATATCCGAAAGGACGCACTCAACTTGGCACGCTGCAGCTCTTCCGACCACATGGCTTCTATTTAAATACACGGACGATGTAGATATTTCCTTTGACATAATATACTGAGTCAAAAGAAACTTCACATTCTTTCTTCAGGGCACTATAAAAGAACAAAGAGATGGTAAAATGGTTGGATATATGTATAAATATATATATGAATCCACATTTCTGAGCAGACTGTTCATCAAACACGTGAGATTACAGATCAACGTTATCTGGAAACGGGTTTCAAAGTCAAACGTAACGGTCGAGTCGTAACTCCGTCGGACATCACTACTTGCTTCGCGCAGAAATAGGACAGTCCCGCGCGCCTTTGCTGATACGTATACATGGTATTATTTCTACTTATGAAACCGGTACTGACAATCGATCTCGACTTTCCATCGCGCAAGACAGACTGATAGAGATTCATTGGGTCGTGTATCTTTCTCTTGTTCAAGCCCTTGCAGCTCAATTTCACACTCTTACCGCTCTGACGAAGGGCATACGTTTTGGAATTCATCACCCTCGCTCTCAACTTTGAAAAGCCCTGGAGTACGTTTGTCTCGCATGGCGTGTTTGGCGCAACATTCACGAGGTAGAAAATGCGTTTTATCGTCCGCCTCGATGTCATCTTTGTCGCAAAACCCGTACAGCATCTCGTCATACTCGGTTAGGTTTTTTTGGGTTTAACTGCCAGTCGTACATTCTTCTCCGATAGAGCGAAGTAACAGCTATCAGTATCGCACTGCAACAGCTCGAACATGCTCTTGTCTTGGAATTTCAGTAGGAATTCGTAATGGAATTGTAACATGCGTACTGTAACACGAAGTAGCCGAGGACGGATGGCATATCGACCGAGATAGACCTTTTAAGCGATATGACCTCGAAGTCGTCGTCGTCTAAAGCGCACAAGGACAAGAAATGTCTTTTATTGACTTGAGCCAAGACCGAGTTCTCTCCGTGAACGTACTTACACGTGGTATGTCGCGTTTTGTCCATCAAAAGACTACCGTACGCGCTGTTGCCTATCAGTTTCCACACCTCTCCCATGATAGCGAAATCTTTGTCGGAGTCACCCCATGAAGGGTTTGAAGCATTTCATTCCCTTGTATTCGACCGCCTGGTAAATTTTGGTTACCACTAGACCCTGTTGTAAATACCATCTAAGTAACGGCGTGGCTAGTAGTATTCTGCTCGCTTTCATTCCTCCCACCAACAAAGTGCGATCGCGTTGACTAAGTTTCTTTTTTCTGACAAAGTCGCGCGTATGATTTCCCATTTCAGCGAAGGGAACTTTATACGTAGCAAATATTGGTGCCATTTCAGAAAAATGCTTGTACAGTTCGTCCGGAACGTGAATATCGACCTCTACCAATCCGAACAAGGATCCGGCATCGAGTAGGGTCTCCTGGCTAACGGCAGTATTCGCGTGAGCACTCGTGAAGGGATACTGCCTCGTCTTAAGAAAATCTTGCAGTTCAACATCTGTTTCGCACATCTTACGGAAATCGCATTCCCACATGCAAATGACCGCGAATCCCAAACCGTGAAAATAACACCCCAAAAATTCGTAACAGGTTCGAGAAAGCGGTGACTTTCCCAATCTAACCAATCGTAGCTCATGGTATACCTTTCAGATTTCTTGCGATAAAACCTGTTTTTACACCGCGTGTCCGGCAACCAGCACACGAAATAACCAGTAGGCATCTCGAGTCCCAAACAGTAGAGATACAAGGCGTTGCAATCTAGACCAATGCACTTTTGACAGACTCTATCCTTATCCCGACTCTATCCTTATCCCCACGCAAAAATGTCTCGCCAGCGCTGTGATAACGACAAAAGATAATAGAAGGCCCTCCGACTATACCGCGTCTCACCGTCTCCAAAAGATCACTATCCGAATAGGGAAAATAGCCTCCACGCCGGGAAACACGTCTAGATTATTATACCAAATCAAAAAGTCCCTCAGCGTTTGCATGTTATTCTCGTTCCATATTTTTTGTATGTAAGCATAGTTCTCCTCCGCGCTTCTCGGGATGGTTTTCAATTTGAAATGTGATAGTATCTCTTGGGTTGACTTATTCTTCGCGGTCTCGGAGCGCAGGAAGTCGACATATTTTTGCCAATTGATATCCACCAGGGTATTCATATCCTTTAGGTTAGACCAAAACGCCTCTATCGAAGGGAGCTTCGTTTCCTCTACTTCTCGAAACTATCGAGGTACACGTAACAAAAGAAACCCTTAGACTGAGAAACGTTGAACGTAGATAGAAACTGGTCATAGCTTACGCCGGGAGGCATAAAATTAGAGATATCTAAAATTTTCAGTCTTTGGGAAACGATGCTAATGTACTGATTGTTTGTCTTGATGATGAAGTTATTATCGTCATCGACAATGTTAATGCCCTGGCTAATTTGCTCTTCCATAAATTCAAATCATATTTGGAACTATTGAATCCCAAAAGATCCATAAATTCAAATCGTATTTAGAACTATTGAATCCCAAAAGAGGAGTTGATTACAATAGTCGGTCACTTTTCGTAACAAAGAAACCAGTCCCTCGAGCGTCCATTCATCACCCGGTGTCCACACCCCACGGGGCGAGGTGGCGCGTGCTTGAACATCCACTTCGTTGATATCTTCCCATTCATTGTAGTTGATTTTTACTGCCGATGTGTCTGTACACGTTCGGTTTTTCGGTTTTGAGAGTCTGTTGACCATGCTCGGAGATGGTTCCTCGTCATCATCATCATGTCGTTGTTTTGGTGCAACGCTGTTGTTTTTCCTACCCCGTAAATGATCAATTTGCTTCCGCAATTCGTCCAAGGCTGGTTGTAATTTCAAATCGGTTAATCGTTTCGCCTCAGTACTCTCCGCTGCTTGTGTGACAATACACTTGGGTTCTTTGTAACCGGGAACGTTGGAGCACACGGAAATGGAAACGGGATGGTGACGTGTCGTCCACGACGTAGACGAAGTTTTTTTGCTCTCATCAGCGCTCTCACGTATCAGGAGAGATTCACCGTCAAACATAGCGTGATATTCATAAAGTCGGTCATCCAGCGGAACCTAAATACCGCATCTTTCCTCGAGTTGTTCAAATATTGTCTGCGGCGGCGAAAAGTAACCACCGGGGATTCTGAGCACGCTTTTCTGACAACAACCACTCTGTTCGTGATTCCTCGCGTAAGTCCTCCTGCTGAAGCACATATCGCAATGTCGGCACTTGAATCGCTTAGCATAGACCTCGAGATCGACGATGTAGGACAGGTGGTTCTCGTAACAATCCATATTCAGAGCGGATATGTCTTTGTCGTTGCCTTGTTTATTCGACAGATGGACGGGTACGCAAGAATGACCTTCCACTTGCATTTTGAAAATGTTGACACGAACGTTAAAAGTCCTCTCGAACAAAGGAACATCGTCCGGGACGTTCAATCCTTTAAATGATAGTGGGCTGATTCCCTTTCTTCCCTTAGCATCCATAAATGTTCGAAATAGCTTTAAAATGGTACTTTTCCTGGGTGTTTGTTTTAATCTACACCCTCCCGCTTCACGATACAGTTGATGATATGCTAGACATCTGAAAGCGCATAGTGAATGCACTTCACGATCCCCCGCTGTCATAACGCACCTCTTGTTCTTAAACCACGTAGGTAGAGAGAGGATTTTCTTGCCGAGAACATAATTAGTACCGTACACCCTGTATGCGACTTTGGTGATGAATACGGGCTTCCACTTCGTGTTCGGACGCTGTTGGAAGATGAGCTCGTCTAGGTTTTTCCTGTGAATTCTTTTCACTACGCGGTTCAGCGAATCACGCTTATGAATTAAAGGAGGTCTGTCAAAAACGAAAGTGTTCTCGTATGGAATAAAGTATACACTCAAGGCCAAAAGAAAGTGGCCCGTGCTAAAAATCTCAATAAAAATCGACACAGACAAAAAATTGATTTCATATCTGTTTATGTTGATAGTAAGGCCACTTGCTAAACATCTAGAGTCATTACAACGTCAAACACTAAGTAATGTTCAAGCAAAATTGAATTAAATGCCACTGGTATCAAAGGCAAAAGTTACATGTTTTCAGTTGTGTTGAACACTATCTGTGAACTCCAGATTAAAACACATTTGTCAACGTTTAGTTGTGCATTACTTAGTATCTGGTGTGTCCTCCTTCTGCATTGATACATGCAAGTACTCGACGTCTCATTGACGTTGTGAGACGTCTAATGAAGGCATTTGGGATGTTCATCCATTCCTCATGAATGGCCTGCTTCAGTTGACTCAGGTTTGCTGGAGGGTTAAGTGTCATTCTGATTTTCCTGCACAGAAAGTCCCAGAGGTGCTCTATGGGTGAGAGGTCAAGGGAACGAGACGGCCAAGGCAAAACGTTGATGTTATTGGTTCCCATGAAGTCTGTCACAATCCTAGCTGTGTGTGCAAGAGCACTGTCTGGTTGAAATAATGTCCCTTGGTGTTGATTACCGAAAGGAAACACATCTGGACGAAACACCTTATCAGTGTATTGGTGTGCTGTCAGGTTGCCTTGAACTGTAACCAATTGCGTCTTCATTTCGCCACAGATACCTCCCCAAACCATAACACTTCCAACGCCATGAGCCTGTACCTCCACAGCGTGGCGTGCCGGGCATGACGTTCACCACGACGGCGATACACGTGTTCTACCGTCGTTATGGTAAACAAAATCTACTCTCATCACTGAATAGAACCTACGCCAATCCGCGAAGCTGCCATCGTCGAACACGACGTGCCCAGATCAACCTGTTCAGGCGATGTTGACGTGTCAGCATTGTTCCACGGAATGGTCTGTGGGCTCGAATTCCGGCATGCTGTAGTCGTCGTCTAACTGTGTGTCTGTTGACAACTCGTCCGAGTGCCATTGATGCCGATTCCGAAACTGTCAGGAACCAATTCCTCAAATGTAGAATTCGTAGATATCGATCTTCCTGGGGGTAGTGTCCTTTGGTCTACCTGCCCTTGGTCGGTCAACAGTCCTGCCAGTCTCATTGAAACGTTTAATAAGTCTATAGATGGTATGTCTGTGACAACCAAACGTTCTTGCGACATGGGCATGAGAAGCTCCCATGTTTATCATTCCTATGACTCTTTCACGCTGCTCTGAATAAAGTCTAGGCATATCTAAAGTGTCTTCCTGTTTCACAACGTCCGTGTCATACCATCGGTCGTTAAATGCCTCTTTTTCTGACGTAGTGTGGCTTTTATCCTTAAAAAACGTGTATTTCACCATTTGCACAAATTTCACAATTTTTTATCTCGAAATCAATTTTTCCTAATAACAACATTATTGGTGTGTTTTGGCGATTGTTAAACAATAGAAAATAAATTTCATCAATGTTGAATAAATTTCATATATCAAAAATAAAATGGGCCACTTTCTTTTGGCCTTGAGTGTATGTATTCACCCGTTTCAATGTGATGTAAAATCATCCCAAATGATAAGTTCACTTAAAACGAATTTTCTTCGTGCTGGAAAATGTAATCCAGCTGATTTCTGAAATTGATTGCGTCCGTGTTGACGAGTTCGGTCAATGGGAAATTGAACGTGTGCACAATATTATCTCCGCCATATTTATGAGGACGCAGTATGATATCTCTGTGAGTGATGTATAGGTCTTTAAGAGCTTCGTTCACCACCGAACCTCCATCGACGTGGTCCATCCACGGTCTTCTCGCATCTCCTTCTGGCCATGGCTCGGGTTGTAATAGTTCGTCATTACTGTTGTAATGGGTTCGACATTGATGACGCCACAATAATTTACGACATTCAAATCGTTGGTGACATTGACGGCACGTTACCTTCTTAGCCGTTGCTCCGGAAGACAACGTCGTTGATAGATCATTGTTGTTGCGACATTGCAACGAGTGGTCGTGAAACGATCGTTGGCTTTGGAATATCTTGCCACAGGATTCGCACAAATACAAACTCCTTCCTTCGCTGCAACATTTCTTGATATGTGCGTTGAATTTGGTGCGAGTCTGGAAGAGTTTATCGCACTTAGGACACGTGTACGTAATCCCGGATCGTTTCCCCGCCGATAACATTTCACGAGTGTGAGAACAGCCGTGTCCGGCGCCATTGTCACAAATGAGTCCACACGACTCGCACAAATACACATTGCTGTGAGTACGTTGATTATCGTCCTCGCTATCATTAGTTTGCCGGTTACTACACGCGTCAATATGACGAATAAGATGATTGCGCGTGTCAAATCGAGTCTGACCCAGTCTACACTCGAAACAACGTCTTTGCGTACAGGCACAATCTACGACAAGTTGGTTAAATGCTTGTTCCTTCACCAACTGATTACAAAGTCTACACCGCCGATGTTTATCTTTTCTGTTCGTATTGTTGTTGCTACCGTACATCCTACTCTCTCTGTTTGATGTTTAGTTTTCTTTTCAAATATTTGTTCACTTTCAGGAGATCCTCGAAGGGGAAGCATATCCCGTTATCTTTTTGGTAGAGAGTACCCTCTTGTCCCTTAAAGCGTCGAACATCCGCGTACCAGTAGTTATCAATATTGGTGAAAGTACAACGGTAGAACGGTTTCCTGGACACGAGCAGTTGAGCCGCCTCTCTCACGTCGTGATCTGATTTGTGTCGCTTCACTACCACGCTGTATGTGTGTTTGATCTCCCCGATCTTCTCAAACAACTGTAAATAAATAAAAATAATAATTATAAAAAAAAATATGATAATATGTAATCATCCAATGTTCCTTTAAAATGTGCCCAAGAGACAATTGCTCTGATAAAAATAACAAAATTGCTGCGAGTGAGCGTTTGTGTTTCATATACCGTCAAATAAAGCTAAAATATATATAATACATCTTAAGTTTTTCCCCTGAGCATGCCCGAGCGTGCACACACAGTAGTAGGGGGAATGGGGAGAAAAACCTGTATAGGTGCACCTTTGCTTAGAAGCTTCCATACGGGCTAATTCTGCTACCAGCCTAGGAAAAAATGAGTGTTTGCCCAATCCCTTCGACAAGACCACTTTCGGCTGCTCCCCAATGTAGTGCACTCCCAGTTAGAGCTATGTGGGTGCATGGATATAGAAATATGCCAGGAACCAAGCTCTCGCGTGAAGCCTATACTGAGATCCGATCGGGTCGTTTGTCCCTTCGGGAAGCGAAGAGGAAGTACCACATATTGCAAGCTCGATACACGCGAATCCAAGGTGGTATAGACAAGCCCCAGACAGCGACAACTCCCGACATATCCGAAGACTTCGAGGCCCTGCTGCAGAAGTGTCGCCCCATGTTGCTTTCCGACCGAGAGAAACAAATCCTGGAGCAATCGGGACACACCTTCTACGAACGCTACCAGATCCCCAAACAGTTTCTCGAACTCTACTTGCTGTGCTTTAAGCCCACTAGTAGAAGCCGGCAAAATAGTTGATTTCGTCTACATCTACCCACCCCACCAATTTCGACCCTCGGCGGGCAAACTCCGAATCATTCTCACCGATGACTGCTATCCGGGCCCCAAGGACAGACACAACCGATGCACCGACTGCCTTGCCACTCTATCGAACTGCCTGCTCTCTTACGGACCCGACAGCTCTACGATGCAAGTGTGGTGCCATCGACCACTCGTCGACAGCAAGAAATGCGTTCTCTGGGAACAAGCGATAGACTACACACCCCAGGAGCGACTTCCACTCGAGGTTCCAGAAGAGATCGTGGTCGACAGCTGTTTCGTGAATATAGAGAACCTGTAATGCGACAACGCCTGCTTTTCTGGAGCATACAATATGCACTCCTCGCCAGCAAATTGGTGGACCGTTGTCCGTGCAAGGAGAAAGAGTCTTGTATCTTCCGGCAGCTATCGGGGAAAGCAGAGGTACCACAGGGGCCGGGGCAATATTTGGCATACCCCATTACCCAACTATGGCGGACCCAAGGATATGGAAGTAGCACCCCCTCCGTGCAGCGAACACCAAAAAGCCGCGAACGTCCCAGAAGGAGTCTACATGTGCAAAAAGTTTGCTGTAGCGAGATACAAAGGGAAGAACCGGCTGTTGTTGCTACTCGATCCCCCGACTGGGGAAACGATTCCAGTCTACGGCTACAAGATACGAGAAGCGATTCGGGCCGCCGGTGGAATAGAACGCCTACGGTTGGTGCGGGAACCGTTTCTGTGCAAAATCTGCTACTCGCCTATATCGGAAAAGAAAGACGATAGAGAAGTAGTATTGCTGCTTCCAGACCTTGGGCGAGAATAGGTTCTATGGGTCCTGCACTGCAGGGATAGGGAGAGTAGACCCTCCGTTTTTGTTTTTTTTGAAGATGCAGTCGCGGGCTGGGGGTTGCAAAGGACGAATGGAGTCGTACACTTGTCTAGGCCAGTTTTCGTATTCCAACTGCTTTTCGTGGTACGGAAAGTATACCCTACTACAATACTTTTTCCCCAAACACTGCATTCCACACTCTACTCCATATGGAAGGGATCCCCACGTTTGGTCTTGGGTGTTTCTACCTTCTCTGTCGGTGTGTGGAGGGGGTGCACGAAGGGGGAAACTGGTTTGCTGTGCTTCCAGGTCTTGTAGACAACCTTCCAGAGAAAAACAGCGGCTAGCGAAAGGTAGGTCCACCTTTGGGCTGTTTCTAGCATCTGCCACACCTTCTGGATATCCAGACGGGTCTCTTCTTGTTCCTCCTCGACGCTTTCTATTTCCTCTTCCTCGTCGTCCTTGTCCAGCATCGACAAGATGTCGACCAACAAATTCTTGGTTTGCTCCACACGAGCCGGCAATGTATTCGTGGTTTGCTCCACACGAGCCGACATCGCCGCTGTTTGCTCCACACGAGCCTCTAGCCTCCCCAAGCGGTCGTAGAAGTCCTGGATGGTGGGCGGAGTCGGCTCTGCAGCAGGCAATACGCTCTCGCTCGGGGGCAATACGCTGCTGGTAGACCATGTGCTAGCGGCAGCAGGCAATACGTCTGTGCTGGGGGCCAACGCTTCCTCTCCAGTGGTGTCGCTAGACGGTTCCGTGGCCGTGCTATCGGGCAATACCATCGTGCTGGTCGGAGGCTCTACAGCAGTCTCTCGCCATATGTCGTAGAGTCTTGTGGACCCAATACCAGAAGTAGAGTTCGAGAAACTGTTTGAGGATCTGGTAGCGTTCGTAGAAGGTGTGTCCCGAGTGCTCCAGGATTTGTTTCTCTCGGTCGGAAAGCAACATGGGGCGACACTTCTGCAGCAGGGCCTCGAAGTCTTCGGATATGTCGGGAGTTGTCGCTGTCTGGGGCTTGTCTATACCACCTTGGATTCGCGTGTATCGAGCTTGCAATATGTGGTACTTCCTCTTCGCTTCCCGAAGGGACAAGCGACCGATCGGATCTCGGTATAGGCTTCAAGGCTACGCGAGCTTGGTTCCTGGCATATTTCTATATCCATGCACCCACATAGCTCTAACTGGGAGTGCACTACATTGGGGAGCAGCCGAAAGTGGTCTTGTCGAAGGGATTGGGCAAACACTCATTTTTTCCTAGGCTGGTAGCAGAATTAGCCCGTATGGAAGCTTCTAAGCAAAGGTGCACCTATACAGGTTTTTCTCCCCATTCCCCCTACTACTCACACACACACACACGCACGCGCGTGCGCGCACGCATGCACATTAAATTGAGAGAAAAGTTAATATATAATTGTTACATCTTAAGTTGTCCTTACCTTTCTCGCAACATTTTCCGGGAAGCACGGGTTTCTCGAGGACGCTACTGCGAGCAAGCGTTTGTGACTATAACCGCAAAACTATTGTCTCTCTAATGTTCACGCCAAGCACGCTCGCGCGCGCGCACATACACACGCACACACATCCTTGCGAAACATAGGAAAATAGTGACATTTCACATACCGTTAAATAAAGCTACAATATAATTAATACATCTTAAGTTTTCACCCTACGCATGCCCCCACACACACACCACACGCACGCTTTTGCACACACATACACACATTAAATGGAGAAAAGTTAATATATAATTGTTACATTTTTTAAGTTGTACCTACCTTTCTCGCGACTTTTTCCGTGAAGCGCAGGTTTCTCGATGATGCAAATGTATATTTTTGGATGTAAATCATAACAGCATCGATCTTGATTGAAATCTTTCTGGACATAGTGTCCTTTAAAGTGAAGTGTGCCACGTTGGGGTTGCCGAAGTCGTAGACATCGTCATCGTCACAGATCACGATATCAGTATCTTGTGAGGAAATCTCTAATTTTTTACTAAATACTTTCTTAAACGCGTTAATATTCATCTAGTCAAAAACTAATCACGAAAGTGGGGATTGTCATCTTGTGTGTTAGTAGGGTTCTCCACTCGACACTTGTCATTCGATTGAGAACAACGAATTCTATACAACTACTCGCTGAGAGATGGGTTTTGTTTTAACCAGGTGGGGATGTGTTTGTCTTCGTTACTTGGTTTACTACAGTGTTTGTCGTTTACCATGTCTAGCAGTGTTTGTATACTGAGTCAAAAGAAACTTCACATTCTTTCTTCAGGGCAATATAAAAACAAGAGATGGTAAGATGGTTAAATTGTTATTATTTCATTGCTGAGATCTGTGTGATGTACTCGATACACTGACAGTGACATAATCAGTTCCATTAGGCTACACCGCTGTTCCAAAACATGGGTATACAGAATGTCAAGTCACAAGAATAAAAATGCGAAATTGCTCAGTTCAATATCGTGTATGGCCGCCCCGCGCATTCACCACTGCCAAACACCGTCTACTCATCGACTGCCTGATGCTTGTGAACACGTGGTTGGGGATTCTGCGTCATTGCTCTTGCAAGGCAGCGCCAAGTTCCTACAAATTCGGAGCCTTCTTCCAAGTGCATCCCAAACGTGCTCTATTGGATTAAGGTCAGGGGACCTCGATGGCCAGTCCATGACGTTGATTCCAGCGTTTTGAAGGAAATTTCGTGTCAACATCGCGGTATGCGGCCGAGCATTATCATGCTGGAACTGTAGACCTGGGCCATGAGCCGCCATGAAAGGAACGAGTTCAGGGGTGAGCACCTGGTCGCGGTACGCAGCAGCTGTGAGGTTTCCACGGATGACCAGAAGTCGGGAACGGTTGTTCCCACAGAAAGCACCCCACACCATGCAACTTCCGGCCCCGAATCTGTCGACTTCCTGTACACTGTCAGGTAGGTGACTTACAGGACGATTTGACGGTCTTCTGCTCGTGACGTCACACGTGGACGACCCGACCTTGGGCGATCAGAAGTGGTGCCAGTTTGTTGTAGACGACCTCGCAAGTCATATACAGTACGACGGCTGCATCCCATTGCTCTTGCGACGTCAATAACTGATCTTTCCGCTTGCAACATGCCAACGGCACGTTCACGTTGCACATTTGACAATCGTGGCATTTCAAATACCTTTAGAACTGTGGTTTAAAAGTGTTTTTCCACTTCTTCCACGATGCGAAGATCACGTGATCGACTGCACGTGCAAAACCTGATTTGGCACTAACATCATTTGCACGACGAATGGATGGGTTTGAGTGGGTTTTGCTAACGTTTTTCTAGAGTCGAAAGATAGGGATCCCATTTCGGGTACAGAGATGTATCATCAGAGAAAAATTATTCACTATTTTTCAAATTACATTTTGTAAAGTTTCTTTTTTGACTCAGTATATTTACTAAATACTCCTTCTCTTCAACGCGTGAATGTTCTTTGAAATCTAACTAATGACGATTCGGGTTGAAGTGGGGAATGCTAACTCGTGCGTGAGGTGTGACAACAGAGACGTAATGTGTTTGTAATTAACCGCAAGTAGGAAATTGGTCCTTGAAGTTTTTGCGGGAGTAATGTTACCCATTCGATTGTTGTACGGATTAGTACGCGTGGGGGTTTATAAGTCGCGATCAGCTCGATACTCTTCCTTCGCATCATTCTTGTTGTGATATTCGTACAAATCATGGACCACAATCTCTACGCCAGCGACATTTTTCATCTGTTTGACAGAGCTCATTTTCTCAAACGCGTACTTGTGTTCTCAGGTGGGGGAATATCTACGTATAGGATTTAATTTTTCATGTAACATAATGCTCGATTCATCACAAACACACACACACACACACACACACACACACACACAACACACCGATTATCATCTCTTCTACTACAGAGGTTGGTGATATTAATATATCTAATAATGTAGTAATTAACGCAATTATTCCAATATTTAACATATCACATTCCCATGCAACGAAGATTCTTCTACGACACAGACTAATGATATTAATATGACAAACGAGACTTCTCACATTGCGTATTGATAAAATATGTCTTACCTCATCTTTTTCCGGTGACCCATTTTCAAGCTTTTGTGATTTTGACTATCGCTCAATCCCGTGTCCCTAGTAATCCTCGTAGGGTTCGGTTTTTCTGTGATCTGCTTAGGATCCGTGTGTATGTAGGACATTGCTTTAGATGATGGCTTTGTGGAAACCCATGCATGATAAGATCTTTGAACATGTTTCTTTTTTCCTTACAGCGTCCCTGATGAAGACCTCGTTTGATGTTTATGACGTTTTAGAGCGATCAACGATGATGCGGGCACAAAACAAACTTCCTATAAGTTCAAGATAAAAATGAAGATGAAAAAAATAAAAAAATAATGCACTTCCTAAAAGTACCTTTCGTTGGTTGTTGATGATTGATGAACAGTTGTGTATATGTATTCACACGAGAATATTAGGAGCTTTGGTTGATATGTACAGTGTCCGATGGCGCTAGCGGAATGACACCAGTCTATCATGAGTTTCTGTACTGCCACCAAAATTTCTTGTATATCATGATTATGATTACACAATGCCATTTAGAAAGTGGTCAAATGTAACATGTGTTATATTTGGGATTACACTTTCTTAGTAAAGTAAAATTCTACTAATTTTTGAGTTGAGCCCCATCCGGGATTCGAACTCACACCCTCCGAGTCAGGCACCCAATCGCCAGCACACAAAGTCAGCCGCCTGACCCACTCAGCTACCGCGACTTCTGAGTCTTCTGTGGAAGTCGCGGTAGCTGAGTGGGTTAGGGCGTCTGTGTACTTTTCTCGGTAGTTTTCCGGGGCAGGTGATTGACATAAGCAACGATGTGTTTAATCTGTGGACGCTCGTCTGTGTACTTTTCTTGCTAGCTTCCCGGGGCTGGTGTTTACCCTACGCGGCGATGTGTTTAATTAGTGAGCGGCGGTTGCTAGCCGTGGCAGAGCTCGCTAACTGGGGACCTCTTTTTTATCCAAATATTTAACATGGGAATCCTATGGTGGCTGATTAGGGCCATGGCTTTCTCGCCTTAAAATTCGGAGGCGAGACGAGACAGCGATATCACGAGACGAAAGCGATAACACGAGACGAGAAAGCGATAGCACGAGACGAAAGCGAAAGCGATAAGCGATAACACGAGACGAGAAAGCGATAACGAGAAAGCGATAACACGAGAAAGAAAGCGATAGCACGAGAAAGCGACGACGAGAAAGCGATAACACGAGACGAGAAAGCGATAACGCGAGACGAGAAAGCGATAGCACGAGACGAGAAAGCGATAGCACGAGACGAAAGATAGCAGAAAGCGATAACGCGAGACGAGAAAGCGATAGCACGAGACGAGACGAGAAAGCGATAGCACGAGACGAGAAAGCGATAGCACGAGACGAGAAAGCGATATCATTGCGCGAGAAAGCGATAGAGCGAGAAAGCGATAGAACGAGAAAGCGAGAAAGCGAGAAAGCGATATTACCCACAATTCAGTGCTCTCTGCGCATGTTCGACTACATACGGGAGCTCAGTCGCCATCGTAATTTCTGGATAGTATTAAATGGTTTTCAGTAATGTTCTTGCCCACGAATGGCGGTGTATGACTTGACGTTTAGAGAATATCTAATAGAGATGTAGACTTTCATTTGACATGCAATTTGCACGTATGCAATAGCCATATCGTGAAATAACGGAAACGTTCATTTTGTGATGTGACTTAAGGAATTACATATTTTATGACATGTCTGCATTCGAATTGTCTTAACCAACTTAATCACACCAACCAATTGAATTGTTTCTTTGATGGGCATTTTAGATGTTGAGTTGATGAAGAATAATGACAATTATTATGGATATACAACTTCTTTTATTCTGTGGAGGCGACGTTTCGACATAGGTTCTAATGTCGTTGTCAAGCAAGTGATACATGAGTTACAACTTGAGAGAATATATACATGAGTTGTTATAACAGTAGATAGGGAATGAGTTGTTTATACAATAAATGAGGTTGATGTACAACGCTTGTAGAAGAGATTGAGTAAGTTGATTGGAAGCCAGAAGGGTAATATACAAGGACTGAATTAGAATTTATAGGAGGCCAGGTTGATGTATATACAAAAGATGGGTTTGATGTACATAGTTGAATTGAAACAGATAATGTACACAAGAAATGTAATTGATTACTTTATCAAGTGATGGTAGGCATTGGGAATGTACTATCCTTCATCTCTGTTGAGAGCGGATCGTATCTTCTTGATGTGTACTGCTTCCAAAAGTTTCCGATTTTTCTAGTCTGACTGGTTCTTTTCTATGGTTTTCTTTGAATTATGATGTTGTGTGACAAATGTGTCGGAAGTGACAGATGAACGGGAGGGACCTATGACAAATAAGGCATTGTGACGAGTATATTGTCATGGTGATTTCCACGATGAGTGGCCAGCACTAAGACAATCAACCACATCCAAACCATCATCCTAAAATAAAATCACTACGTGAGTGTGTGAATTTAAATATATGTCGCCTAAGAGCAATATTCATGTTTTAGGTTCATTGTTGATGGTTTTGTGACGCCTATTGTACGCCATCAGTTCAATTCCAACTTAATGGAATGGTGAGTTACACTTACATTTCAAACAAATTGGAGCTTGCGTTTTTTTTTGCAGCTCAGTTTATTACATATACATCACATTCAGAGAGTTTTGAAGTATGTGACACTATAAATGAGCAGTATGTAGACAATTCAAAAATAATTATCAGTTCTCGCTGTTTGGTTATAGGTGGAGGAATTAGAAATGAGGCATGGGAACTTAACCGTTTATGTTTATGTCACTTTATTGTATTTCAGGGTGATCAAAATACAGCTGTGGTTTCTTTGAATTAATAAAGACGATCAAATATTATTAACTGAAGAACTTCACCTACATGAACCCAATTCGCTCCTACCCAAAGATAGAGGAGACGCACGTGACAGTAAAGCACCTTGGTACCTCAATGTAGTAACTGAACCATTCCACAGTCAATGGTGTAATCTAAGCAAATAAAAGGATGCAGTCAAACGTTCGTCTAATCAAAGCTGAAAATAGTAAACAGTTAAACGCTGGTCTAGCCATATATAGTGAACTTCTTTGGATGGCATTTAGAAGTTGGTGTGCTGAACAACGGGGAAAGTTATATGGATATACAACTCCTTTATTATAATTTCTAAGATGCCTAGCGGTTAGAACAATCGAAAAAAACAACATTATCAGACAATAAAGGTATAGTTTTTTGATGACGTAACAATTGAATGACGTTTTCCCGTCACTGCGCCATTCTAGTGTGCCCCCTCGTAATCGAACCATTTTACATTACGTCACAATGTAAGCGACGTCACGATGCATGTCAGTTGTCATCGCCTCGTACGGCCTCCTACAGTAAACTACACCGTTGCATCCAGTTTCTTGGTTTGCTGTTGCTTCACGCAGCTAACATCACTGGTGGAAACATTACGTTTATGTTTTACGACGGTTCAAATGTGTCATTTCGACTCACAAGTTTTCAGCGACACGGTAACGTTCGTAATGTTTACATTCCCATAATGCAATTGTGGAATGTCGCCTGACTACTCAGCTTCATCTGAATGTACTGATCTAAACTTACTTTGGTAGTAGAAATGCGACATTCATATTGCCCCATATTGTTTACGTTAATCACAGATGCAATTAAAATAATTTAATGAAGATATTTAATCTGAACGTAAACCGTCATCAAACTGTTATCATTTGTTTTTTTCTGGTAACGTTCGTCTTAACGTAGGGGGCAGACACATCAATAGAACAGCGCACCAGTTAGCCCTGTGCGATGATTCTTAATTTAGGTCACCGACACCGTCGTTTGTTTTCTGCCTTAGATTAATCGTAATTATCTTTTGAAAGTATTAAATTGGCATCTTAGAAAAGAAATACGCTTCGCCCTACCACCATGTATAGTGTAATAAAACACACTTTCGCCCTGAACTATTATAACGTTAAAGCACTCGGACGCAAGCGTCCTCGTGCTTTAACTATAATAGTTCAGGGCAAAAGTGTGTTTTATTACACTATACATGGTGGTAGAGCGAAGTGTATTTCTTAAGTAAGCGATATTTTGGTCCGCCAATTTCAAACCTGTTCTGCCATCAAAATATCTATCAAAACCCATCTTTTCCGCCATGTTTTCTTCTGACAAAAGTTAGATAATAGACACGTTATACCAACAACTGTTTTTTTGTACATATATATTGTTACCCTCCGCCGCCATTTTGACTGTATGTAATAATTGATGTGTGTGATATGTACTCTTATACCACTATTGGTGGTCTATTGAGAAAAAGTAAAGTAAAGGCTACAGCTGGACGTGGTCGCACAGGTTTTTAAAAAGTGATTGGTGACGCGTGTATCCAATTAACCTTTCGTAACATTTTCGTTGCCAGAGGAGGACTTGAAACTCGTTCAATATGTGGAACTATCTACCTGTATCATCTTGTTTATAACTTGGTCAACTCATGTTAAAACGATTCATATCGAATGAGAGCAATAGGTGACATTCACTGGGATGCAGGCAAATGAGAAAAGGGCGACAAATCTGCCTGATTTTACGATATATAAATGAACAGATTCAAGAATCTGCATATTTACAGGTGCAGTTGCATGGGCATTTCCGAATAGTACTGAGTCTAATGTATATCCTTTTTGGTAAAAGTACATGTTATTTCGAGTTACAGTATATATTGGACAAGTACAGAAAAAGTGAAAACTATCCTCATTTTGCTAGTCCACATGAGCATATCGGACTTTCTAAAATGTATGTTTCATATTGTGAGCATTGAGGTCACTGCAGCCAAATAAACCCTCCTACCCATCTACAAAACATTTATCATGTACACACTGGAGTGAGTCGCTCTCGTCCTTCTCTATCCCCAACTAAACTCCTTACAATATATAAAAAATGCCATAGGTGCAAAGACTAGTACCTACTACATAGTAGTTACTAGAAGAAACTAAATTACTCAATAACTAGTATACTGGGTCTGAAAACAAAATATCAAAACACCAAACAAAAAAAGGCACCCTTAAATTCAGAATAAACGCTTTAAAACATCCCTATCCAGCCACACATTACAGTGTAAACTCGATTATCCTGACTAACTCACAATGTCAAGGCCACACACCGCACGTTTTACAACCAAAACATAGACACCGGACCCTGCCTCCCCAGCCCTACTTTTTAACATTTAACCCCTTTTCATCTATTTAGTAGACTCCTTATTAGCTTTGAAATACACAATGCCATTTTAAAAAGTGGTCATATGTTCCTTATTAGCTTATCAGCAACAGTTGAACTGTTCTGCACAATAAGTCACAATATACTTTACACTACTTACTTAGTTGAACTTATACGCAATCAAGTTCCCAACCCTCTTACGTCCAACTTCTCAACTCCCCATCTAAACTAAATTATTTTTAACATACAGGTGTTTTATGATATAGTGCTTTATTCCCCAAGTAATAATTATATTACGTTTTTGTTAAACACACCTGTAACGTCGGCCGATGACTTGTGGCGCGCACTGTCTCAAGTAGATAGTTGGGATATGGGGACAGACAGACAGACATATAAGTATGTAGACAAGCCATTCTTGTAGAAGTATGGGAGACGATGTCACATACATTTAGAACAATCCCTTTTTCAAATAATAGTGGAAATATATATGTGTGAAATAGGCACACATAAAAAGATCAGATGAAAGGCACAGGGTGTATGAAATTCCATCACTGATACAATAAAGCCCGACGGGGAGTTCGTTTGGGTGGTTTGTTGTTTAACACCGGACTGGATCACGATGTTACGGAGTATATTCTTATCCTTCATCAGGTGAATGAAGAGACTAGAAACTAGGAAGAGAAAGCTAAAGACGTACATTTGAAACAACAGTGATAAGATAACAAGGGAAGCCAGTACTTAATTAGCGCTAAATTGGTAGGGTGGATGGACAAATGGAAGCCAGGGATTGTTAATCCCGGCATGAATAATGAGATAACAATGGTAGCATTTAACAAGGGAAATGGCAATAAAGAAATGCAAGCCAGGAATTAATCCAAGCCTAATTAGTGATGTAACAATAAATTAAATGATTGTTACCCTTTTTTACAGACTATTTAAGAGCACTCATTTATTTCAACGAAAACACACTCGGTTTCTGGAGTTATTGTTGGATTATTGTTTGGACAAGTTGAAGGATTAATTAGAAAAATGCCACAGAATTTGAAAGCATGTTCATGTTGTTTCTATACGACTAAACCAAATGAAAATAAAGCCTCCTGTTGGATTAAATCATACGCAGGTTAGACGTCATGTGCAGACAGGGCAGAATTATGTGAAATATCGCTTTCTCGCTCTATCGCTTTCTCGCTTTCTCGCTTTCTCGCTCTATCGCTTTCTCGCCTTGGTATATCGCTTTCTCGCTCTACCGCTTTATCGCTTTCTCGCGTAATGGTATCGCTTTCTCGTCTCGTGCTATCGCTTTCTCGTCTCGCGTTATCGCTTTCTCGTCTCGCGTTATCGCTTTCTCGTCTCGTGCTATCGCTTTCTCGTCTCGTGTTATCGCTTTCTCGTCTCGTGATATCGCTTTCTCGTTTTCTCGCCTCCGAATTTTAAGGCGAGAAAGCGATGGCCCTAATCAGCCACCATAGAATCCCCATTCAAAACTTTGTCAGCGTGACTAATACACAACTACTCAGGTCGATGGTACACAGTTGTCATTTCATATGTTTGTGACGAGTACAGCCGATGAAGTATCACCATCTCATATGATGGTGTTTACAACATTTGACTCTGCTCACTGAACCTAAACAAGCAGGGCAACTCAGCTGTGTTAAAGTTGTCGGGGATAGGGTCGGAGACGCCACACCTGTGAGGAGAACGGAGGCTGATGGTCGCACTCTGGATACTCCGGACGTTTTATGTACATAACTAATGATGCTGTTGGTGAGGAAGATATAGACCTTGAAACAACAGGTGAGATAAGTATTAGTGGTCATATGTTCCTTATTAGCTTATCAGCAACAGTTGAACTGTTCTGCACAATAAGTCACAATATACTTTACACTACTTACTTAGTTGAACTTATACGCAATCAAGTTCCCAACCCTCTTACGTCCAACTTCTCAACTCCCCATCTAAACTAAATTATTTTTAACATACAGGTGTTTTATGATATAGTGCTTTATTCCCCAAGTAATAATTATATTACGTTTTTGTTAAACACACCTGTAACGTCGGCCGATGACTTGTGGCGCGCACTGTCTCAAGTAGATAGTTGGGATATGGGGACAGACAGACATATAAGTATGTAGACAAGCCATTCTTGTAGAAGTATGGGAGACGATGTCACATACATTTAGAACAATCCCTTTTTTCAAATAATAGTGGAAATATATATGTGTGAAATAGGCACACATAAAAAGATCAGATGAAAGGCACAGGGTGTATGAAATTCCATCACTGATACAATAAAGCCCGACGGGGAGTTCGTTTGGGTGGTTTGTTGTTTAACACCGGACTGGATCACGATGTTACGGAGTATATTCTTATCCTTCATCAGGTGAATGAAGAGACTAGAAACTAGGAAGAGAAAGCTAAAGACGTACATTTGAAACAACAGTGATAAGATAACAAGGGAAGCCAGTACTTAATTAGCGCTAAATTGGTAGGGTGGATGGACAAATGGAAGCCAGGGATTGTTAATCCCGGCATGAATAATGAGATAACAATGGTAGCATTTAACAAGGGAAATGACAATAAAGAAATGCAAGCCAGGAATTAATCCAAGCCTAATTAGTGATGTAACAATAAATTAAATGATTGTTATCCTTTTTACAGACTATTTAAGAGCACTCATTTATTTCAACGAAAACACACTCGGTTTCTGGAGTTATTGTTGGATTATTGTTTGGACAAGTTGAAGGATTAATTAGAAAAATGCCACAGAATTTGAAAGCATGTTCATGTTGTTTCTATACGACTAAACCAAATGAAAATAAAGCCTCCTGTTGGATTAAATCATACGCAGGTTAGACGTCATGTGCAGACAGGGCAGAATTATGTGAAATATCGCTTTCTCGCTCTATCGCTTTCTCGCTTTATCGCTTTCTCGCTTTCTCGCTCTATCGCTTTCTCGCCTTGGTATATCGCTTTCTCGCTCTACCGCTTTATCGCTTTCTCGCGTAATGGTATCGCTTTCTCGTCTCGTGCTATCGCTTTCTCGTCTCGCGTTATCGCTTTCTCGTCTCGCGTTATCGCTTTCTCGTCTCGCGTTATCGCTTTCTCGTCTCGTGCTATCGCTTTCTCGTCTCGTGTTATCGCTTTCTCGTCTCGTGATATCGCTTTCTCGCTTTCTCGCCTCCGAATTTTAAGGCGCGAAAGCGATGGCTTTCTAATCAGCCACCATAGAATCCCCATTCAAAACTTTGTCAGCGTGACTAATACACAACTACTCAGGTCGATGGTACACAGTTGTCATTTCATATGTTTGTGACGAGTACAGCCGATGAAGTATCACCATCTCATATGATGGTGTTTACAACATTTGACTCTGCTCACTGAACCTAAACAAGCAGGGCAACTCAGCTGTGTTAAAGTTGTCGGGGATAGGGTCGGAGACGCCACACCTGTGAGGAGAACGGAGGCTGATGGTCGCACTCTGGATACTCCGGACGTTTTATGTACATAACTAATGATGCTGTTGGTGAGGAAGATATAGACCTTGAAACAACAGGTGAGATAAGTATTAGACGCTTTGGACAATAAGAATGATAAACAATAGCCTGCTTACTGCGTTTGTGCCACTTTATAGTTATCGACTATCAGAGACCATGTATAAAATGGGGTAAGGTGTAACGCTACTCATTTTGTTACAGTTTTTCATCTGTATTCAGCGCGATGTTATTCATTGTGTGACGGTGTTTCATCTGTATTCAGCGCGATGTTATTCATTGTGTGACGGTGTTTCATCTGTATTCAGCGTTATGTTATTCATTGTGTGATTCGGTGTTTCATCTGTATGTTATTCATTGTGTGACGGTGTTTCAACTGTATTCAGCGCGATGTTATTCATTGTGTGACGGTGTTTCATCTGTATTCATCGCGATGTTATTCGTTGTGTGACGGTGTTTCATCTGTATTCATCGCGATGTTATTCATTGTGTGACGGTGTTTCATCTGTATTCATCGCGATGTTATTCATTGTGTGACGGTGTTTCATCTGTATTCAGCGCGATGTTATTCATTGTGTGACGGTGTTTCATCTGTATTCATCGCGATGTTATTAATTGTGTGACGGTGTTTCATC
The DNA here is from genome assembly GCF_003918875.1 of Haliotis rubra. NCBI lineage: Eukaryota > Metazoa > Mollusca > Gastropoda > Lepetellida > Haliotidae > Haliotis > Haliotis rubra. Next base: position 24,737 of record NW_025765918.1, read on the forward strand.
TGTATTCAGCGCGATGTTATTCATTGTGTGACGGTGTTTCAACTGTATTCAGCGCGATGTTATTCATTGTGTGTCAGTGTTTCATCTGTATTCAGCGCGATGTTATTCATTGTGTGACGGTGTTTCATCTGTATTCATCGCGATGTTATTCATTGTGTGACGGTGTTTCATCTGTATTCAGCGCGATGTTATTCATTGTGTGTCAGTGTTTCATCTGTATTCAGCGCGATGTTATTCATTGTGTGACGGTGTTTCATCTGTTTTCAGCGCGATGTTATTAATTGTGTGACGGTGTTTCAATTACATTCCACTGTTTCTGTTGACATTCAGTCAGGTGCGGTATTATTCATTGAGCAATGTCAGTGTTTCATCTTTGTTCAAATGTTTCTTTGACATTCAGTAAAATGCGGTGTTACTCATTGTGTGACAGTGTTTGAAGTGTATTACACTGTTGGTGACATTTAAATCGATCTCTCCCAAGTGGCAATATACAACATTGTGCCACTGAATAATGTGTTTATGCATTGAGAGTTGTACGTTACACGGAGTGCACAGAGCTCGTTCTCATAATGTGTTTATTTATATACAAGAGCTGGGATATTTTCCTTGTCCTTTAATACTTGTTCCGTGCTGATTCCCAGGTTGAAAACAATGTAGGAGTTCAGCAGAAATCAGTCCGTAACGCAGTGCAACCAACAGACAGCAAGGCAATGTGATATTCCATAATTCTAAATTAGCTATGTTTCCAAAATAGTACAAATGACAACACATGTCCAGGTATTACAGTGACAGTATAAATTAAAGTGGCAGTGCAAATTCAAAAGCAGTATGATACATTCTAGGATTATTGCAATGTAGACAGATATAGTAACTGCAACCACCGTTAAAAGAAACACTCAAGAACAATTCCCCAACTCCCTGGGTCAGAATATAGAAGAATGGCCCGTAGGGATGTAGAACCCAGTGGTATAACTTCCAGAACTCGTCTAAATATAGCACACACTACTCCCTTCTGTACAATTTTAAACCCCTGGGCCTAGATTTTTGAAGCTCTCTTAGCGCTAAGATAGTCGTAAGTGTCATTAAGATGAACTTATGACTATCTTAGCGCTTAGATCGCTTCGAAAATCTAGGCCCTGGAGCGTGTTTATAATGGATATATAGTGCTGTCATGTAACAACAAACCGTTACGTTTACCGTGGTAGATTATGTGCATAACGAAAATGTAGTTCTTTGTCCCAGTATTTGTAATTTGTCCTCATTTGTTTTAATCATCATGAAGAAATAGTCAACATTTTATTTATTTTTTGGTATTTTAATTCACTTGAGTTCATACACAGGTAAGACACATAACAGTGACATTATGCCTACAGCAAGCTATTAAGTACGGTGCAAATCGCACATGCTCGCATCAAACCAACGTCATAACATTGCAAGCCACGCCTTGCCTATTTTGGCGTATCTTTAACAATTGCCAGTTGCAGTTACGTTTGGAATGAATTGTAACTTTGGAGAAAGCATGGCTCAACACTCTAAAACAAATACCAGATGAATGAATCAGCATTGCATAAGATGTTATTCTGATGTCAACAAAATAATGTATACGATAAAAGATGGCCATGCACTGTTTGTTGTTTCAGACACAATGTTGAGGACTCTCCTTGTTTTGCTGACATTCACATTGTGCCAAGGAAATGTACAGATTTGTGCCTTGCATTTTGACATGCAATATGGAGGTTTGTTTGCTGACTGTACTGGAAGAAAACTTCAACATGTTCCAGACTACCTTCCGGAAAATATAACAGCTCTGGATATGAGTGAAAATGATCTGAAAATTCTCACAAATAACACATTTTACAAGTTTAGGAAGCTCATCTACCTTAATATCAACAGGAACCCGCTGTCAGAGTTGGAACCAGAGGCATTCAGGGGCCTGTTTAGTCTCAACAAACTTCTCCTTTCTCGGAACAAATTGCGATCAGACAGAGTGTCTTTCCCTGAGGAAGTCTTCCGTGACCTTGTGAGTTTGAACACTCTAAATCTTGAAAAGACTGAAATGAGCTCATATCCGGATTGGGTGTTTCCTCCTCTCGTCAAGCTCCACAGTCTGTATATCGACTCAGTTCCTCATCCTTTGTTTGGTCCAGGATTCTCCAACCTAACAAATCTGAAAGTACTCCAGATGGACTCCAGGTTTATATACGGAGGCGAATGTTCAACAGAAAAATTAAGAAATGAAACATTTCAGAGTTTAAATGAGACAAATCTTGAGGTTTTGGTTTTAAATCATTGTAGTATAAAAGACTGTGAGCCAGGCGTTCTGGAGCCACTATTGTTCCTAAAAGAGTTGGAACTAACCCACAATCAAATAGGAAACCACAACGCTTTACGTCTTCTCTATCCCTTTGTAAATCGGAATATGACCAAAATTTGGTTTAATGGTACATACAAGCTCGAAGTGCAACATGAAAAAGAACTTCTTGATAGAGCCCTAACTAAAGAAAGTATGCGTTATCTGACTAAAATATGTGTCACTGAAGTATCTTTGAGAAGCAACCGCTTATACTTAATCGAATATGCAGCAGTCTACAAGGATCCATTTGAAAGTTGTTTGAAAGTTCTTGATATGTCTGACAACTTATTTGTTGGGGATGTTGTTGTACTATTTTTCCTTTTTAGATTTTCCCACCTTGAATATTTCGATTGCAGCCTGCAGAAAATAGACGGTGACTTTCCAAGGACTCAAAGTTATGAAACATTAGGTAAAAACAAAACAGTAACAGTCACATTGCCTCCTAAGATTAGATATTTGGGTGTAACTTCCGTATCAGGATCTTCAAACTTCATCCAAGAAATTGTATTTCAAAACACACACAACCTGGAAACTGTTCTCCTGGCTTCTAACTTGGTTCATGGTTTAATGCACATTGGGGGTTTAGAAAATGTTGGCAATGTTGAGTTATCAGGCAACAAGTTTGATAATGTGTTTGATTTCCACTCATTTGAAAACGCAACACATTTGTCATTACGAAATTGCAAGTTACAATTTGCCCATAAATCCTTTAGTGAACATAGTGTATTCAGTCCTCTGAAATCAATACAATACTTTGATGTTTCAATGAATGAACTGACTGATATATCACTTCGTCCAATTTCTAATACAATCATTCATCTAAATTTATCTCACAATGAGTTTGACACCATTCCTATTGAAACCATTAAATATAGACGGCTTATCCTTATCGACATGTCCTTTAACCTGATTGGACAGTTGGATAAAGGCACAAGATCAAAACTGGATTTGTCATTTGAAAAGAACAACCTCAAACTTATTTTCAATGGGAACACCTTTTCGTGTAGCTGTGAAAATCTGGACTTCATTCTTTGGTTGGTGGATACACCTGTCATTTACGAGACTGACAGGAACTTCCCATGCATTCTGGATAATGGCACAATGACAGGAACTGTGGATGTGGTCCAACATCATGAAAGACTGTTTCGCTACTGTACAGGCAAAATGATGCTTAGCATCACCGTTACATTTATGGTTGTAATGTTTACTTCTATTATTGTTGTATACATAGTCTCCAACAATCCAGTGCGATATCATAATGCTTTGCTGAAACTCTTTGGTTTGGGTATCCAATATTTAACAGCCAAAGATTTTGATTTCACCTTCTTTGTCGCGTATTGTGAGGCTGACATTCCTTTCGTCTATCGGAAAGTACGACCAGAGCTGGAACTGTGTAATCAGCCTGTGCGTCTGTTCCTGAAGGATCGGGATGTTCTTCCAGGTGTTTCTATCGCCGACGGTATTATTTGCGGCATCACGTACAGCTGGAAGTCTGTTCTGGTGATTTCAGATGACTTCCTTCAAGATTGTTCTCAGTGGTCACAATTTACCATTGATGCAGCACTTTACTCGGTAACGGATCTGATTCCTAACCGGATCATTGTGCTACTTGTGGGCCCCGTACAGGTGGAGGACCTGCCTGAGCGTCTGCTGAATGTTGTAGAGGAGAAGTGCATATTGCGTGCAGAGGATTACCAGGACGACGGAGACCGTATTCTGTGGAAGGATCTCAGATAAACCGCTGGAATCTAACGTGTTGAAAGTTATTAATAAGACGTTGATGACAAAAGCCAATCTTGTGATATGATCTCAAACATTCAGAGGAAAGGAGATGAAACCATATTAGGATGATAAAATGCGTCATCCCAGACATATAATATTTCAGCTGTTCAGCAATAATTTAAGATTATTGTCATGCCTTTATGCTTATCTTTATTATGTTTGAATTTGAACCAGCATTTGATAATAGTACGTGAATTAGTGTGTCCAGTGATTTTCTGGGGCATCACTAGACTGGTTAGTTTAATAGCTCTGCTGCATGCGACAGGCTTAATTCAATCAACCTTAGATATTACTGACAGCAATTACTACAGTCATGTTCCACATAGTTATGAACGACTATACATGCGTTTTAAGACAAACATGTAGGGGGGAAAAGTATTGATTGTATTTTATTTCAGTTATTGGATAATATCTCTTAATGAGGTTTTTTTCACAGCCGTTATTTGTTGTCTACCAATAATTGAAAATTGTGAACATATCTGCCATTGTTAGTCTGGAACAATCACTGAGTAACTGAAATCCGTGCCAACAACAGAAGGACTAAACACAGTTCATAATTATAGGAAACATCCATTCCACTTCCACGATTATAGACCGACATCTTATGTAAGTGATTAATGTGATCCGCGTCTTGAGATTAATGTCGATTTATGATGTCAGTTGATAGAAAGTAACCGTTTGTTTCAGCTTTAGATGTATATGTGTATAGCAATGTCCCGGTACATTTACTCTACGAAATATCCTTTGAACATCTGTAACCAACTATGTTGACAGAAAATATGCATATATTTTATCACTTCATTCTAGCGTCGCATGGTCTCCTATGAAACATGTAGTCCTACATACCTTTTCCTATAACATATCGACAGTGGGTTGCTGGAAGACACGTACTGTAAACGTCAAATGTGATGATAGGTATGGATATGCATGATCTGCAAATTTAATAATGATAAGAAATGTTCATTTTCATTTTCATGATTATAGGTCAACGTCACAATTAAATTCTAGAAACTTCCAAAGTCCAGAAACTCTCCACACTGTGGCCAGTTTCTGGCAAAGGAGTTCACAATGGTCATTCCCATTTTCATTTGACCAAGATTGTATTCAAGCGATTATAGTGATGGACCTCTTAAGATTCCTGTCGATTTAGTATATCAGTTGATATAAAGAAACCGCTTGTTTCCCACAACTATTCTTTATCAGTTATAGATGTACATATGTATAACAACATTTTTTGGTTTGGGGTTCTTTGTTTCCATGCACAAAATGCACATGTCAGTTCGTTGAGTATATTTTCCATGTTTATTGTCACCAATCATATCTAATACTTTTCTGTGTGCCTTTAATGTAGAAAAGAATAATCCTTTCCAATATTCTATTCTCATATTTCACTATCGTATAATATTTCTATTTATCACATGTTTAGCTTTTATAACAAACTATAACTACATTCACAATTATAACATTATTTTAGTATAAACAACTACCAGGAATAAAAAAGTCTATTCTGCTAAATAATTCTTGGAACATCTCTCACCAGCCATGTTGACAGATGATAAATATTTTATCGTTTTATTCCAGGGTCCTATTGTCTCTTAAACAATCATCTGGAACATGCAGTCTAACATGCATTTAACAATATAATGTAATATAACATATGAACAGTGTGTCGCTAGAAGGTGAGTGCTAATATGCATCAGTCATGTAAGCATCAAGCATGTATGGAACTCCCTTCTTTGGATTCATTCTAGTGTCACCTTCACCTGCATCAGGTAAATCCATTGACAATTTTACACTAACGACACAACTTTACATCTGAGTTATCTATAACTTAAGGGCTGCAGTTGACAGTGAAGCCGCCAAATCACAAGTTCAAACAGTATCACAATTCGATAAATTAGCTAGAGGAGAAACATGGCGAAAACATCGAGTAGGTACATTTTCAAAATACTAAGAATGTAATCTTAATGGCATGATAAAATTGTCTTTCATACGAGAGCCAAGTGTTTGTATGTCCCTCTGAACATACTCTCTTACACCATAACTCTAGTTATGGGAAGAAATCGTTTGCATATGCTGCAGCCACTGCCTGGAACAATCTTCCCCTTGATGTCCGCCAGTGTCAAACCTGTTCTGCCTTCAAAACAGCTATCAAAACCCATCTTTTCCGCCAAGCTTTCTTCTGATCAAATCTCACTGCGCTTTGAGCATAATATCCAAGTATGGAAAAGCGCAATACAAATCCACTATTATTATTATTATTATTATTATTTCTATTATATAATGAATGAATGAATGAATGAATGAATGAATGAATGCCATCCCATATATTTCCAAATAGTAAGATACTGAAGAGTGTGATGAATCCTCTCTATAGTTACCTGAGATGCAGGATGATATGCACTGGATGGTTCAACGACGATGAGATATGCATAAACTAATACATAGACTGCTGAAAAAACATGAAATGACATGGGATCCCTGATCTGACGGAATAACGACAAACGAAACATAATGGAGAACTTTTCTTTGAAAAATAACCTGAGCCGTAGTTTTTCATGAAGGAATACCCTCTCGAACATTCACCTGACTGGAAGCATGTACGGATTATGTGGGCTAGTTGGACCTTTTTTCAGATACATTTCTGCACGCAAGAAATATATAGTATCATTAAAAACAATTGATTCTATTTCTTCTACTGATGTCAACTAACCGCACATCAACATAAGCGAATGGTCATAAGCAGGCTTCTTTCAAGTGTTTTGATTTTCTTGTTCATAAAGATATTGCTTAGCATCTTCACTGTTAGATTTGTGGAAACATTTGGGAGAATATTCCTGGTGTTGATGAAAATCTAAGAATGCAAATAGATCCATATCATCCGTTTTGACTTTGTTTCCCTTAACTTGTATAAGCAGAAGATTAGCAGAGATAATCTGTTTCGGAAGATTATTCAGGGGATCAGGTTTATTTTACAAGGATGAACTGTGATTAAAGTACTGTCGGAAAAAGACACAAAACACTGTTTTTTCGCATTTATGTCTACGATGTATGTAGTTGATATGTGAAAATATGAAATATCTGTTAAACTAAGTTCGGCCAAACTACAGTCTCAGTGGTAGGGAGATAGGAAACGTAGAAAAAGGACTTTACTGACGAGAGATTTGTGCAGAAATGAGCAAAGCAGGGTTTTTTTCAAAGCGCACTGCGACTTATTTGGAACAGACCATGGCTATATGTAAATTAGTGTGCGGTGATATTGTATCACAAAAGAAACTTTTTTAAATGCTCATTTTGAAATTAGAATTAGCTTCATTATTAACGATAGCTGACGTAAACAATAACTTTAAGACTGAAGCTGTTAAGGATGAAGCTACCATGGAGTTTCACTATCACAACAAAAAGAAACAGGTACGAGGGGTCTTCTCAAAAGCATAGTCAGGACGGGTGTTACGGGTGGTTGGGATCGGGCTGGGAGATAGAGATATCACCTAAGATGAGATTATCCTTTAGGGAATTAAACTGGGGAAGTAAACGGCATGTCAAAACAATTTACAAGTAATATCCAGTCCTGTCGATCTTCGGATGGTCATGTCACCTATATATTTTGAGACAATTAATACGATGGCTAATTTAAGCTTTTCTATGGGTATCATACTCTTTTACATATCTCAACATTAACTTTATGACAGAAAGACACGAAAGATGGTTAATCAATAGATGAGACCTATTCAACGCACATGAAAAAGCACAACAAATATCTTTAAGATGACCCCTTGTGCCCGTAGGCACCACATGCATTTCATGCCAGTGAGTCGACTGTCCGTCGTCATACCTGGCTGAGCGACCTAATTGCCATCTATAGGCTGATGTATTGTTTTCAGCAGCTATTGGTATTTTTCTAAGTTATGCCCGATTTTACGAGTCAACCGTCCTCGATAATCTACAGGGTATACGTTACGATCGCTCTCCACAGTGGAGAGTGATCGTAACGTTTTCCCTGGACATTATCAAGGATGCGAGTAAACATGCTTTTCTGGATATCATATTACGCATAATTTTGAACGCCCAATCAGGCCGATGTGAGGTATTTCGACATATGCTATTTGCAATTGTGTAACTTTTAGGGATACAGTGTAAAAGCCAAAAAACATTTTTTTCCTATTTCCGATAGTACTTTAACTGTGATGACATGTGTGGTGTCTAGCCATATAATATTGCAGCAATATTACAGAGACTCACTGTGATAAAGGGCCCGAGGGACCAACTTAACACTCTAAGAATATCACATCACTTTTTTGACTTGTTATATGACAATGCTTAACACCTTATAGTGCGTGCATTGAATGTAGATATGCAAAGCCATCTTGACAAACTTGAAGCGGATTTACTGCACATGCACATACGGATATTCTGTTAAAGCTTCGTGAATAACCATGAATAAGAAAGGCGCCCAGAATACTCTCTAATTTTAGTCTAGAGCTTTTCTAGGGTCACGAGGGAGACTATATCCTTGATATGCTACAGTGGCTTGTTAACAACTGAGTCTTGCAGACAGAATCTGGTGATGGGCCACACATCAGAGTAACATTACCGGGCACTCTGGTGAAACTGAAATCAATACCTTAAGTTATTTATGTGTTGAGTAAAGAAAATCATTATTAAATATCTTATTACAACACAGTGGTGGTAGTTATCGACTGGAACACCAGGAACATGGCAGTCATGTCGTCAGGTCTGAGTCACCTGATATTTACACCTGAATGCACAATCGTTGGTATCAAATGACTGTTCAGACCGAGCTGGTATTCATGATCCTGAGAATTATGTATATAATTAGGATATAGTTATGTTAATAATAGAAGCAGAACCCTATGATCTACAGAAATATGTTCTAAACACCGTTGTCCGATTCTGTTATTATCATAACTATGTGTTCATGAGTTAGTATCAGATAATGATGAGTGAGTGAGTGAGTGAATTAAGATTACACATCGAGTCACATCGACAATATTTCAGCCATACCGTGACTAAAGCTAAATATACATTGATGAGAAAATAATTCATAAATTTAAATCCTGTCAACAAAGGACAGTAAAGCAACTAGCTTAGCGAAGATAGAGACATAAAACTAGCATGTAATTAAAAATTTATGATATTATTCAGGAGAATACAAATAAAACGGATTATAGGTCACCAGCAACTGAAGGCAGATCACCAAACTAGCGACCATGGGGACTTATAGCAGTTAGTGGTAATACCAGATGTACATATAAGACTTTACTGAAACCAAATGTGTAGGAAGACGATTGCTGAATACCTGATACATAAATGCATAAGTAGTGATAATATCATCCCGATAAATTTGTAACAGACAAGAATCTTAGCGCAAACCGCCACTTCACGACTCTGTCACAATGGTATACGGTATTGTAAACCAATAGTGAGTGTTTTCCACAATCTGATTCGATAATTACCCTTGTCGAATAGTGTTCGACATACCTGAAAATGATGGCCTAATAACGCCGTCGGTTTTAAACTAAATTTGCCTATGTTGAATTCCAATGAATCCCGGAAATTGAACAAACCAAACTATTTATCTTCTAATTTCACTAGCTGGTGAAGTTCGATATGGTACAAATCACCAACAAACTTGCTTTCAGAGTTTATCTGAGAAAACAGTGTATAAGTGAAGCTTTTATACGATCATGTACATAGATTCTACTTATTAATAAAAATTAATAACGATTTAGTGATCAAAACACATGTCGACCTCTTTCACACCAAAGATCTAATATTTAGAAATTCTTGAATTACACTTGAAAATGGCATTCCTCGTCCCATTGGGTGGTACCACCAGGTAAAAATGTCTTGCTTTTGTTTTGCATCCTCACTCACTTCCCTTGTTGACGCCTGAGTTCACTCGAGGACATACCGACCCAGAGGCGATATAAACTGGCATCAATTTCGTAGATATATTGTTGGTGTTGACTGTTTCATATGCGTTTCTGTCCCGATGTTCCTACCGTTGTACATGTATAGTGTTTGACTAGGCGTGATAAAGTGATAAGATAAGAACAGACCGTGTCACATGTTCTAAATTCTAAGTGAGTGAGTGAGTTTAGTTTTACGCCGCACTCAGCAATATTCCAGCTATATGGCGGCGGTCTATAAATAATCGAGTCTAGACCAAACATTCCAGTGATCAATAGCATGAACATCGATCTGCAAAACTGGGAACAGATGACATGTGTCAACCAAGTCAGAGCGCCTGACCACCCGATCCCGTTAGTCGCCTCTTACGACAAGCATGGGTTACTGATGGCCAATTCTAAGCCGGACCTTCACGAGTTCTAAATTCTAAATTGAATATTCGTATGTGCATAATATGTACATATTTGTTTAACAATGCAGATTTTATGATTAAATAACGTTTGTTATTATCTGAGACAAAAGTTAATGTAACATGGACTATTTTGGTAATCATGTGAATGAATTGTGGGATTTGAAACGGAGGTAGAGAGTTGGAATTGCACGAGATTTGGAAGAAGCTTGACATATCCATGGATGGTCCACAATGGTCACTTTAAAAGTATAGACAACCAGACGCTTATCATTTCACTCAATGCAGCCTTAAGGGGTGCAAAACTCCCTCTGGTACCTCGTCCATAGAAACACCAGTTGCCAATATTAAATCAAGTTATAGAGTTATAGAGCGCAAACTTTCATCAACGTTTAGTGCATTCATTGTCCCCAGGACTTTCAGCAACGTTTAGTGCATTCTTTGTCCCCAGGACTTTCATCGATACTAAGTGCATTCATTGTCCCTAGGACTTTCATCGACGTGTAGTGCATTCTTTGTCCCCAGGACTTTCATCAACGTTTAGTGAATTCATTGTCCCCAGGACTTTCATCGATACTAAGTGCATTCATTGTCCCTAGGACTTTCATCGACGTGTAGTGCATTCTTTGTCCCCAGGACTTTCACCAACGTTTAGTGAATTCATTGTCCCCAGGACTTTTATCGAGGTTTAATGCATTCATTGTCCCCAGGACTTTCATCAACGTTTAGTGCATTCATTGTCCCCAGGACTTTCATCAACGTTTAGTGCATTCATTGTCCCCAGGACTTTCATCAAGGTTTAGTGCATTCATTGTCCCCAGGACTTTCATCAACGTTTAGTGCATTCATTGTCCCCAGGACTTTCATCAACGTTTAGTGGATTCATTGTCCTCAGGATTTTCATCAACGTTTAGTGGATTCATTGTCCCCAGGAGGTTTATCGAGGTTTAATGCATTCATTGTCCCCAGGACTTTCATCAACGTTTAGTGCATTCATTGTCCCCAGGACTTTTATCGAGGTTTAATGCATTTTCTGTCCCCAGGACTTTCATCAACGTTCAGTGCATTCATTGTTCCCTGGACTTTCATCGATACTAAGTGCATTCATTGTCCCTAGGACTTTCATCAACGTTTAGTGCATTCATTGTCCCCAGGACTTTCATCAACGTTCAGTGCATTCATTGTTCCCTGGACTTTCATCGATACTAAGTGCATTCATTGTCCCTAGGACTTTCATCGACGTGCAGTGCATTCTTTGTCCCCAGGACTTTCATCAACGTTTAGTGCATTCTTTGTCCCCAGGACTTTCATCAACGTTTAGTGCATTCATTGTCCTCGGGACTTTCATCAACGTTTAGTGCATTCATTGTCCCCTGGACTTTCATCGATACTAAGTGCATTCATTGTCCCTAGGACTTTATCGACGTTTAGTGTGTTTTCATAACGGCGAGTTGGTACCGCCAATATGCTTCATTAATGTTACTACATTGCATGGCTAACTCTGAAAACGGCACACAAACGACACGATTTTGATGTTGACGTGGCGCGATCTTGGATCAATAAATTGTATTAGTATCTTTGCTCAGTTTCGATGTGAATTTTGTCTCTTGATGAACAAATGAAACAAACAAACATCTAGCTTAAAATAAGATCAGCATGATGATTAAAGTATGTCATTGCGATAGTAGTGAGTGAGTTTAGTTTTGACGCTGCTTTTAGCATTATACCAGCAATATCACGGCGGGGGACACCAGAAATAGGCTTCACACATTGTACCCATGTATTGCGATAGTAAATAGTATCAGTGTGCATGTTTGATGTTTAGTGTCGCTCTTCCACAATTATCTGTAAAACATCTGGAACGCAGAAACCAGTGACTGAAATTATGACATATCTACGCCATCCGTTATGGTCACCTGCTTAATGCTTTTGCGAAATGCATTAATGAATGCTGCTTGGGACCTATTACTTGAAAGTATACGGCTGTGTTAGTAGTGTTCTAGTTGATGAAGTCATGGCAGACAGATAACACGACGTTCATCTGGTCACTGTTGGTTTGACATCTTGGGTACTTAATGTCTGAGGATGTAGTCAAAAGAGGTAAGTTAATGGATATCGTAGAGGATCTTTGACGTTTGGTTGACGGTTCATCTAGGTGATCATTGATCATTGTATTGATTAACATTTATTATTTCTATAAAGCTGCTTTGGTAATCTGTTCGAGTAGTATGATCTAGCCGATCTGGTATGGATACTCTAAGGTATATGTGACGTTAAAGGAGAATACGAACGAAAACAACACTTTTGATACATTGTAAAGGATATTCTAAAAGTAACCTTCCGTGATTAAAAGTGAACAAAACGTTTGTAAAATAGCAGTAAAAACACAAAAAACGTACTTGTATTTCCGCCTATTACGGGAACACCCGACAGTTAATGAGCAGAGGGGTATGACGTGCCACGGCGTCATACGTGCCTGTTGCTGATGCCTTCCTCTTTGATTTTACCTCACAACTTAACAGTGTCCATGGATTCTGAAGCAATAAAAGATGTTCCTGATGTCATTTCTGAAATGGATGTTAGACCGTATCAGCACGATCCGATTTTACATCTTGCAAGACAATCTTCCAGTGAAGATGAAGAAGAAGAATCAAGCAAAACGGAGGCACCGCTTGAAGTCAAAATAAATATAAAAATAGACTATATAATTTAACAAGAATACTATTTGTCAGCAAAATGTGATACAGTTCCAACCAGCAAACCCAGCCCTATAAATATATGACCAGACCCTATGAATTATATTTTTTTGCAATGTGATTGCAGTTCCTTTTGTGTCAAATGGGTGGCTGTAGAGTGTCTGGGATTTAAAAACAAAATAATTATGCCTCAGACGGGGGAAAATAGAAATTATCTGCAACAAAAATTATACTGGAGTTATTTTTTTAGAAAAACATAGGATCCTAATGTTGATTAATAACGTATCAAGTCTCCATGGCAAGATCCCAGCCTGGTCGAGCAGAGATAATATTCGCGACGCAGATAAGATATTCCCCGAAAAGTGGTGAATTAAATGTACTAGTCACGGCAATGTATGTTTCCCCAGAGTTTGGTTCTGGAAATAGCTACATGGTACTCGGTCATAAACTTAGAATGACATCTTGTCAGCCAATGAGAATACAGAACAGCCTTCACGGCACACACTACTGACAAATAGCGAGTCTGATGCCGACGTGCGTAACTGGACAAAATGAAAAAACAATGAAAGCAACAAGTACTTCATGATTTGCCGTTGTTTTTGGCAATGTTTCGGGTAGACTGCAGCATTTAGGGCTCCAAACCGAAAAGAACGTTGTAGCGAAACATTTTCAAGTTCATGTGAAATCTCTTACTGATTTTGATAATATATATCTCATGGGTACCAGTCGAACTGCCCCAGCTAATGCCCCAGCAAACTTGGTCATTCATACTAATTTGGTCAAATTTATTTAAAATGTTTAAATATATGCCGTAAATGCATAGTTTTTGTCAACTTTGATATTATGATCTTTTTTATAGAAATTATTAGGAAGTAATATTTCTGATAAATGTTCCATTAGTAAACTCATAACTATGTATATACTTTTATATGAAGAGCATAATATCAAAGTTGACAAAACTATGAATTTATGGCCTATATATAATCATTTGAAACAAATTTTTTGGGCATTTTGACTACCCCACCCCGGGACAATTTGTCCAAAACTCCAGGGCAATTTGACCAAATTTGCTGGGGCAATTTGTAGCTGGCGCAATTTGACTGGTAATCGGACTTGATTTAATTTATGTTAAAAATACCACTTGCAGTAAGTTGTAACAGGGAATGATGGAGTATAAATGAATCTCGTGGGTACTTCTTCCTTCTTCAGCCCAGATTTGGGATTTTCATATCCCATGTGTGCATGTCTCTTTCATATGCGTCCGACTCGGAATGATCGGAGCATTTCTCCTGCCTAAATCTGTCTCTTTACTTGGAAAACGGAAGAAATGGTGGCTCTTCCCATTGTTCGATGATTCTGTGCATCCCCAGGCAACGGAATACACCATCGTACCATTTACAAATACGACAGAAACAACACGATTTGTATTACTGTAGCGCTTGAGCGTTGGTAATATGGCGGACGCTAGTCACATATGACGTCAGGAGCGGAAAGGTCACGTGAGATCCAGCGGAATATGCATAATGGCCGAAGCTCAGATAACAGAAACTGTTTTCGCGATAAAAACATAAGAAAACCATATTTTTAAAATAAAAATTGCGGTACATGTTTCTGGAGACTTTATCTTTCACCCAGTAAATTATTACAATTGTCTACTATTGTTATTATTTCATTGCTGAGATCTGTGTGATGTACTCGATACACTGACAGTGCCATAATCAGTCCCATTAGGCTACACCGCCGTTCCAAAACATGGGTATACAGAATGTCAAGTCACAAGAATAAAAATGCGAAATTTCTCAGTTCAATATCGTGTATGGCCGCCCCGCGCATTCACCACTGCCAAACACCGTCTACTCATCGACTGCCTGATGCCTGCGAACACGTGGTTGGGGATTCTGCGCCATTGCTCTTGCAAGGCAGCGCCAAGTTCCTGCAAATTTTGAGGTTGGTACCTAAGACCACGAAGCCTTCTCCCAAGTGCATCCCAAACGTGCTCTATTGGATTAAGTTCAGGGGACCTCGATGGCCAGTCCATGACGTTGATTCCAGCGTTTTGAAGGAAATTTCGTGTCAACATCCCGGTATGCGGCCGAGCATTATCATGCTGGAACTGTAGACCTGGGCCATGAGCGCCATGAAAGGAACGAGTTCAGGGGTGAGCACCTGGTCGCGGTACGCAGCAGCTGTTAGGTTTCCACGGATAACCAGAAGTCGGGAACGGTTGTTCCCACAGAAAGCACCCCACACCATGCAACTTCCGCCCCCGAATCTGTCGACTTCCTGTACACAAAATTGGGTATACCGTTCACGACGTCGTCTCCAGACTCTATGCCTGCCGTCCGCAAATCTGAGGGTTAACCTGGATTCATCGTTAAAGACGACTCGATTCCAGTCTCTCTGGGTCCATCGGAGGTAACGTTGGCCCACAGCAGACGTTGACGTTGATGAAACGGCGTCAATATTGGCCCACGATATGGACGTCGAGAATGGAGATTGGCAGTCCGCAACCGATTTCGAATGGTCTGTGAGGACAGTCGACCTCTAAACATCTCAGCCCTGTTTCGTGTAGCCGGCAGAAATCTGTCAGGTAGGTGACTTAGGACGATTTGACGGTCTTCTGCTCGTGACGTCACACGTGGACGACCCGACCTTTGGCGATCAGAAGTGGTGCCAGTTTGTTGTAGACGACCTCGCAAGTCATAAACAGTACGACGGCTGCATCCCATTGCTCTTGCGACGTCAATAACTGGTCTTCCCGCTTGCAACATGCCAACGGCACGTTCACGCTGCACATTTGACGATCGTGGCATTTCAAATACCTTTAGAACTGTGGTTTAAAAGTGTTTTTTCAATTCTTGAGGCCAATGCAAACACGTTCATATGAAGAAAACTTCGATGCGAAGATCACGTGATCAACTGCACATGCAAAACCTGATTTTGGCACTAACGTCATTTGCACGACGAATGGATGGGTTTGAGTGGGTTTTGCTAACGTTTTTCTAGAGTCGAAAGATAGGGATCCCATTTCGGATATATAGATGTATCATCAGAGAAAAAATATTCATTATTTTTCAAATAACATTTTGTGAAGTTTCTTTTTTGACTCAATATATTTGTTCGCTGTTGAATGTTTGACACATCAAATATTTGCGGTACTATTTCCAAATTGTATTTTTTTCAGTTGACATATATATCTCTTGGTTCTATAATCCAACTATTAATTATTCCTCAGACATTTCAATTAAGGGTATTTGTTTGAATTCCAGTATTTTCTGTACATCGTGATTTCCTTGAGACAGTATTCTCAAAGCTCCACCCACAGTCGTATATGAAGTATGTGAATACTGTTTTGATATTAATATTATAAATGTACTGATTGACAATATTACAGTTAGGAACTGACCATTTGCAATGACACATCAAATTATATATCAGAATTCGTGTTTCAGGAATATTGTGGTTAAATATGACTCACAAAGGATAAAAGTAAATATTACACGGTACACGAGAATCTAGTTCCATCTACCGAGTGTCTGGGGTTTTATATCGATGTTTCTTGTAACAGGTAAAAGGTAGTTTGGATCATATTTTGCTGAGTAAGGGATGATAAGTTCGGCATAGATGATTATTGAGAGCATTAATAACGCTTACACAGGTCATTGGGTTATAATTACCCAGGTTACAGAACCAAGGTTGATGCATAACCATGGCTTGCTTGCAAGCTGCTATGTTAGAACGTTCTTGGCGAGCTGCAGCTACTGGCTGTTTTATTCCTACACCACAGTGCAAGCAAATCCTGGACATACTGTAACCGTTGATTGTTACTGTTGCTTTTCCAATATACGAATTCCAAGCGACAGTCCAGATGATCAGATTAAATCACTTGCTATTCGACAGCGCAAATTGTGTTCTGGTGTTATTTGATTAGAACAGACATAAATATATTTCTCAGTGTTTTATTTTACTTTACTTTTATTTTACTTTACAGAGTGACAAAGTGTATGAATGGTGGAGCAGGACTTCCGCTCAGTTTGTTGTACACAGCACACTTCTTCATATCACAGGGGGATTCCCGCCACTCATAACGGACACCACCAAGGTAGGGGTTGCTTGAGGTGCAAGCACTGTGGTAGTTGATCGTTACAGACGTTGAGGCTGAAGCCGTGATGGGAACATCCTTCCACTGGTCAGACGGGGATGAGAATGGACAGAAGTCCCTTGTGTCCGATATGTCGTTTCTTGGGACACAACACACCTGTTCAGACGAAATATATGGATGTACTCCAGAGAATTGATTGAATGATTGATTGATTGATTGATTGATTGATTGATTTGATGTTTATTATTGTCAGGAGCTTTCATTTGATTGGAACATTCATGACATATTAACCTGCTCTTCATTTTGGACTACCAATTTGGAATGATTGTCAAAGTGAAATGTGTGGGACAGATACACCTTTTCTGTTGATGTTTTATTGATGCATTAGCTCATAAAATAGAAAAACATATTAATATCGAACAAAGGAGAGTTCACAAATGTGCATACATTTATGTAATTTATTTCCATTTGTATAATACCTATTCTGAAAGGGCGGGATTTTCATACCTCAAATCCGTTTTTCGTTCTGACCTCGATGGCGGCGTTTGCATCAGTATACGAAATTGTTACAGTTTTCTTATCGACCACTTCTGTAAACCCTATCGGGAAAGGTCCTCGTTGGTTTAGCATGTCCGTTCTGTTATAAGCAACGATCATGGCCTCGATGTACAGTCTCTCGGCGACGTCTTCCTTGTCTCTCGGATGGATGCTGAAATAGACACTTTCAAATGTAATCTTCTATGTAGATCTTCCCTTTGTTAATATAACTAAGTTCGTTCAAACGTTTAACCATAAAATGACAGATACAAGCGCACTTCTCAACGACTTTTTGACGTTGAACATTTGTGCATGCAAACCGCTACAAATATATTGAAAAAACGCCAAAACGATGAGATCCTAAATAGGCGTCACCTTGTCTAGTAATATACGGTATGAACCGACCAATGCCTTAGAATAATCACCGAAACAGGTTCCGTTGGGAGGAAACCAATTGGTGAATAATGATGACAGCTGTTGGTGAAAACTGATATTTTTCTGTTCAAGGGTTTTCTTCCGTTTAGGCTCACTCAGTATGATGCTAGATTATACTTATCATATAACACTCACTCACTCACTTTTATCAATATACGTTTTGTTTGTGATGCTAATTGAATCAATGAATGAATGCATGCATGTCTTTATTTCCCCCAGAGTTGAATCTGAAGAACATATAAAGGCAAATACATTATTTACAATGCATCACTTGCATTATGTCAGTGTAACAAAATGAAAGCATGTGATATGCTGAACTGCTCAAAAATACATAATTTACAATGTACAATTTGTGAGCAGTAGGGCGATTGTACTTGGTAGATGTATATAAGATGTTTCCTTAGATTCCATACGAAGTGACAAAATGACAGTATTATATATTACCAATATGTATTATAATAATTGTTTTCAAAAACACATTTTGTTTGTGATGCTAATTGTATATACTCTATTTCATTTTAGGTAGGTACTAGTATGTCAATATTTTAATGTTTTTGAGCGTCAATTTTCGACATCTATGTCACGAAATATCAAGGTTTTAATATTGATTTCCAAGCATATCAAGGTTTTAATATTGATTTCCAAGCTTTACTTTCCGACTGGTGATGCGAAGTCCGGCAGGTCCATCGCTACGGCCATGAAGGTGTTCTTCATCCTGTCGTTAGGGGCGAAACCGTAGTCAGCTGTCTGATGCCATCTCATAGCGCTCCAACCTGAGGCAACCTGTCCTTTCCTGTATGGAGCTAGCTGAGGAAACATTATGTTAGAGAAAGTGTCACAGTCGGTTCAATACAGTGGAAGATCCAGTTAAACACAACGTTGACGTATTTTCGGGTTCACACGGCTATGTAATTTGGTATTTATTTGAAACAGGGTTATACAAGTTTCTGTGCAGCATACACTGTGTATTTACCTGCACGAATCCAAATGGGAACATATTGGACGTTTGACCACCCGAAGCCTCTGCAAACTTTACCCTCCAGTCGTCTATCATTGCTGGGAATGTGCAGTTGTACCTGTTTAATCCGTGTGGAGGGTCGCTATTTGTCTCACCTGTAGAAAGCCTCAACTGCATGAAGGCGGTCCAAACTGATATGTTGTTTACAAATATTAATCATAATAATGTATGTATATAGACCTTATTTACAAATATTTCAAATATCCAACTTAGTAAATACTATGAGTACCAAATACTACTGTCATATAACATCTTATACTTCGAACTTCCTTTGGTTTTCGGTATTTGTAAACAAAGACTGCTGCATATTGACAATGCCGAAATATTGGGCAGCTTATTTGAATTTTCATACATTCTTACCTTGATACCAAATTGTGCCATATATAGTCATGTTCAGAAGAGGATACACCATTGCATTCCAAAGACTGGAATATGTTGCAGGATCGACAGCACCATCCTTGTATGTTGGGCTGAGGAGCATGGCATAAATCACTTACAGTAAATATGTTCACTTTACAAAGGCAAACGATATCTGCTCCAACTTTAATATCACGTCAGACCAAAGCAACACTTGAATGTAAACGGTGCAGGACAACTGGCAGAATATATAAAAAGAATGACAAGAACAAAAAAACAAAAACAAAAAAACAACAACAAAATACAAAAACAAAACAAAAACCCAAAAATATAAAAACTCACATAAAACTGAAAATATTCCAAGAGAACAATATACAATATATGCAGCTACATGTGTATCCCTCGATGCTTTGAGGCAGACAATGTATATTGACGATACAATGTGTATATTGTGTCTACATGTACAGTAATAATATAAAGTAGGCTTTCGATTGTATGTCGCTCTGGGTTTAAATGACGATGGCCAAGATCAGTAAATATGTATACTGACACACACACACACACGCACGCACGCACGCACGCACGCACGCACGCACGCACTCACACACGCACTCACACACATACATACATAATACATACATACAGAGAGAGAGAGAGAAGAGAGAGGGGGGGGGAGGGAAATTTCCAATTTTTCAATTCATGTGAAACAATTGTTGAAGAATTTTAATAATATTAAAAGTCTCCCAATATAAGATGTCTAGGTTATCCCTATATTGTAATTAAACGAGTTTCTGACGTTCTTCACATTAAATACTTGTTACTTTCTCAAATCACTCTTTATCTTTCGGTTAATGCTTAGAAATATACGATTTTTAACACATAAATGAGTTTCGCAGAGAATGGGCTTTCCTCAACATATCTCGTTAGAAAATGTATTTTATATACTCACACAGGTATCTCACTTTTATTGATACATTTGTCTAGGGCGTCTGGGGAGGACCAGGCTTCTACAGGGGACCCTCCATATGATGTAGCTACCAGCCCAATGGGGTACTTCAGAGTTGAGTAAAGATGTTTTCCATACATGAAGCATAGTGCCGAGAAATACTGCCACGTTTTTCCGCCTACCGTTTCTAAAAATAAAAAAAAACGAAACAAAACAAAAAACAAACAAACATGTACATTGTTTGATTTGGGTTTTTGTTGAGATTAAGTCCTGTCCATATTCCCAAAGATCAAAATCACGTTTATACGATTCCCACTATACCACGAACACGTGTTCTTGAATTACTGCCGTATAGTGATGGGACTAGGCGTACGTTGGAAACAACCAATCGCTGGCTTAGACAGGAAGAAAAACTTCTGATTTTATACACACAATATGACCTGTTAAAGGTCACATGCAACCCAAAAAATCAAACATAATTAAAACACAATTATCACTTATTCATGACATATAATATACATTGCTGGTTATGAAAAAACATATAAACACAATTATAAGCGTACAATCGCAAATCAAAAGTGCAATATTGTGTACTTGGGTTTACTTCCCAAGAAACGAAGCAGCCGGGATACCGAACCCAGTCAGAGCGGGTGGGTGTGCTCTCAAGTGTAACGGCTGGTTCATTTGCAGATGCCCCCACGGCTCATTGTGTGTGTATATAGAGAGATGTTGGGTTTTGTAAATACAAGCTCATTTTTTGTGTATAACATTTTGCAATCAACAGACATCATAACATGTCATGTGTTCAAGTATCACACCTGCTTGTCTGTGTAATTACATAATGTGACAGAGACCGAACTCGGGCCATAAATCAATGCATTTTGTTTATGGTGTATAGCCTGATTGGTGTTAAGTTCAAATTGCATGTGGTCAGTGATAGCAGCTGTGTATTGAATATTGTCATTAGCAGACAGGCAGGCAGACACACAGGTGTCAATAAAACAAGACATTGAGTTTTGTCTGTGACAACGACATATCTATATCACAGTTAGAAATTCTGTCAACGCTAAATAATGACATTGCTTTTAAGTATCGAACTGAGAAAGTGACTCGGTAAGAAGAACTTGTGGTGAAATAGACAAATGAAATTATATAAACAGTTAATTTACTGTCATAACATATAAAAAGCTCGCGCCTGTGAGATATCAACAAAACATTAGAAAAATAGCTCACACCAAAGCCTTCACCGAGTATTCACCGGACAACCCGCTTCCAAGCTGCGCGAACCTATTTCACTGCGCACGTGCTATGAGCGCAGCCAAGCTGTTGAAACCAGTTTTACCCCGAAAAGTCGGGGGAAAATTAGTGAATCGTTTGAACTCCGTTAACGCGCGTTTTTTTTCATTGCGTTATTTTTCAACTTTATAAGTTGAATTTGCATTTTTGACGACTTGTTTCGGTAAGTCCATACCGAAAGGTATCAGAATCTGCAAAGTTGTGTTTTACGTTGCATGTGACCTTTAAGTTGCCTGAAAATTATACAAAACTTACTTTCTATGACCATTTTCCAATCACCACAACATATCGATTGGCGTTACAGCAACGTATTTACATGAAATTAAAAAACTGATGTAATTGGCCAGCTGTTGGGAAGATTTGCTTGGCAGTGTCACTACCTTGTCATATAGATAGAAATAATATTAATGTCGTCAAACCCCTATTATTTTTGTTCAAATTTATGTCAGCATTGTTTTGCAACATTATCAAACTTCGGCTTTTGGAAAATGACTAGCCTTTGATTTTCAGTTCAGACCTGTCAATAATTATTCCGAATGCATCCTTGTGAAAGTTAACCAACCTCTCGAAGAGACGGACCAGCCTTCTTGCAGTCCTAAAAAAATCGGTTTCCTGTTTGAGAGATGTTATTTGCATTGATGTGAACAAACGAATGTTTGGGTAATTGTCTGCATCGTTGATCTCAGCTGTTGAATTGAAACCCTGAAATAATAACAAATGTAGTTACGTAGGGAATCGAGCTACTTCGAAACTATTTGAGATATGCTGATATTGATAGTGCTCCAGTGTAGAGCAATCTACTAAAATAGTGAGTGAGTTAATATCTAAAGATAACTATTGAAATAGTCTTGTCACCGTCTAAGGTTCTAAGAACTGATGAAAGTTTCTAATAAGGGAAGATAGGCTTTGAAGTCACCATATGTACATTCAAATTCCAGGTGTTTGCAGGCTGGGTGCGGGGGATTTTTCCCGCAGTGACCACCCAAAAGGGGGTCAGGGTGGGAAGACGTTGGGAAAATTAGTTTTGCTTTTTTTTTCACAAAATACATTCTAATAACTGCTTTCTACCAGGAACTATAAAAATATTTAAGGTTTATTGATTAGTTACAGTTACAGGAAGACATTTACTTTGAAAATGCATTGCGTCTAAGGAAAAAATTAAACTTTATACGTGTTTCGACACTTTCTAGTGGGCAATTGTTTTAAGAAGGTATTCTTGTTTCAATAGCTCTAAAATGATCAAAATTAATGTTACAGCTATACTTAAAGCATGAAAATACTTTGAGATGGTTTATTGTAGTCTGGGTGCTGGGGATTTCCCATGCCCTGACACCCCAAGAGGGGGGCCAGGGGGTAAAAAATTGGAAAAATGAGTTTTTTTTCCTTTTATCACAAAATACATTCTAATAACTGCCCTTTATCAGGAACAATGAAAATATCTAACATTTATTATTTAGTTAGAGGCACAGGAAGACTTTAAATTTGAAAAATGCATTGTGTCTAAGGGAAATCAGACTTGAATGCTGTTTTTCTACACTGTCTAGTTGGTTAAAGAACGTATTATTTCTTCAATTGCTCTAAAATGATCAAAATTAATGTTACAGCTTTACTTATAGCATGGTGGTTTAGTCTCACTTTGGCTTTTTATAACATTGACTTACCATTACTTATATGTATGTACCTTTATGCCGAATCATCATAGATTGTGTCCAGAAGACTCTCAATCTCAACTTCGTCTGTATCCTCCATTCTACTCAAATCTAAGTTCTTGCTGGATATTATGTCAGTCAACTCTTGTGGAAGGATGTTGCCTATGGTCCATTGACATTTCAGAGCATTTACTCCCCCTTTCAGCCACCCTTAGCTCACAGGGTGAGCAACACTGGGTTGATTCTTGTCAGCACTGACCAAGATCAAGGCCTGGTGATCGCACGCTGCATGTGCATGTGTAGGGAGTCTCTGCAAGGTGGAAGGAGTCTCATGTCTACATCATCATAGTTTGTCATAGTCTGTCCTCCCTTGGGTTTTAACTTCTTCATGAAGATTTGGTAGCGAGCCTCATTTACATTGTGTGTGACTTGACCATACATATGACACACAAAGGAGTCCAAAGACCTCAACAAGTCAGTAGCTATCTCATCAGAAAGTCCTATCTTGGATAAATCATTCGAGAAGCTCAATGGGGAGAACTTTGCCACGTCTGACAAAAGGCACTGGTGGTATCACGTCCTGTAAATGCATGAAGGGCTGGCTGGACATTGCACAGAGTGGACCCTTTTAGATTGATGATACTTTGTACATCCAGAAGTCTTCGTTTGTCACCAGTGCCTTTGTCTAATAGAACAGAAGTTTTCACCTTTTGAACAACCTTCAGAAGCAGAATCAACACATCTGTATCATCTGATCATATCACAACTTTTGCAACAGAAGGATGCTGAGCATCAACATGCAAAACGTGAAGAATGATTTTAGTTTCCGCTTCTTAATGTGATGAACACAAAGCATTCTCCGGCAAAGGCGAGAGACTAATCATTTTACATGCTGGGTGTGAAAGTAAAGGACTTCTGCCGGGATGTGTATTAGTCTTCCGCTCGAAATCCAAGGACAACAGGGACTACCATACAGAGATGAATGGCACTGTGTTCTTGGAGTGGACGGAGAAACAACTGCTTCCTGCTCTGGCAAAGAAGTCCCTCATCGTTATGGACAACGCCTCTTACCACAGTGTGCAGGATCTGAACACGAAGATGCCGACGTCAAACTCACGGAAAGGGGAAATGATAACTTGGTTGGAGTCGAACAGTGTTCCCTTTCCAACAAAAGCAACAAAGCCTGTCCTGTATGACGTCATCAAGCTGAATAAGACCAAGCCGGTGTACAAAGTGGACAAACTGTTGCATGCACATGGACATGATGTTCTTTGTCTACCCCCCTTACCATTGTGACTTGAACCCTATCGAGATGATCTGGGGTTGTAAAAGGTGATGTTGGCAGATAAAACGAGACATTTAAACTATCAGATGTTCAAAAACTTGTGACTCTGAGTCTTGGGAACATTTCACAGGAGGTTTGGGCCAAGTAGGTAGCCAAAGTTGTGAAAGACGTGGAATCCGCATATTGGAGACGTGATGGTTTACACCATGCAACAGTCCAGCCCATTGTGATCTCAATTGACAGTGATGTTAGTGATCACAGTGACAGTGAATCTTCAGAGTAAATTTTTGAGACTGTCCCCGGGACTTTCAACCGTGTTCGGCTGTTAAAGTGATTGTACAGACTCCCGTGTAACTAAATGTCTTAAAACAACAGCAGTCTTATGATAATTTGTTAAACAACTTTTTTATTACTGTATATCAATGCGCCATATTTAGGTCATGAGTTGGTACAGGAAAACAAAAAAGAAAGATGTGAAAATTGTTGACGAATTGTACTTGTAACTCCTTGTAATTACCAATTCATTGGTACGAGTTTGGAGCAAACGGCCTATAGTGAGCAATTTATCGGTCTCAAATGAAATCAAACGGATTGTATGTAACCATACAGTTCGCATTTATACAAGTTTTTTCTGTGAGCACCTTAAATGAGTTATGTGTACTTGTTAGACGTTGCTGCTGGAGAAGAGGTGAGGATAGTGAGGATAGTGAAGGTAGTTAAGATAGACTAAGAGAACATACCATATTCATTGTGAACTGCATATTGCTCTGGCCAGAACACACCCACACGTCACCAAACAGGACATCGGACAGAGTTAGGTTTCCTTCGCTAGACGTAAACGTGATGGTGTATGGCCCACCGGCGTCCATAGGCGGAATCTGGACAGTCCACACAAAAACACCGGGATGATTTCCTGGCCTTGTGGCTGTTGTCAAGGACCTCTTTCCAGTCATGTGGACCGTGACAGTCTCCCCCGCCGCTGATGCAAACCCCCATATTGTGGACTTGAATGGAGCTTTTTGAAGCACCATGTGGTCACCATAGGAACTGGCGAATTTAAATGAGGAGGCCCCCTCCACTAAGACGAAAATAGAAACGTAAATTTTAATAACATCAAACACCCTCTAACGGAAACAGAATCACATACAGATATATAGGATAGCACAAACATACAAGTTTACAATTATTCAACCAATGGAGTATGTGGTGGCGCGTGGTCCTGTGCTCAAGCTCAGGTCACAAATCGGTGAAGTTAAGCAGCGTTGAGCTTGGAGGGTCCTTGGATGGGTGACCATGTTTGGCAGCTTGAGAGTTTCTAGGACTTGAGTCCTGCCCCACAACGAAGCACATGTGACACATGTGGTCTCACCTTAAGCAAGTGAGTTTTTTTTAAATTGTCTCTGTTGACCCAGCAGGAAATGGGTACCCGGTGGAAAAAGTCCACCTTCTATACTGACTATAACCTTCTAGCGCCTAACAGGCAGCTTGGGTTATTCGGAGTAATAATGTGCTGTGCCTTGATTGCTAGCGCTATGAGCATACCTAGTGTGGAGTCTGGCGCTATATAAATGGACACATTATTATTATTATTAAAGTATGATAGGTTCAACTTATGAACTTGTTCAATGTATTTGGTAAGAATGAGTTGTATTTATCGACGCTTCGAACATTTGTTTCTAGCACCTGACGGGATCAGGTCAGGCTTGCTGACCTGGTTGACACATGTCATCGTATCCCAATTCCTTAGATGGATGCTTATAATTTCAATCACTGGATTTTCTGGTCAAGACTCGATTATTTACAGACCGCCGCCGTAAACCTGGAATATTGCTTAGTGCGGCGTTCAACAAACAAACAAGAAAACAAAATGTAATCTATTGCTGTGTGAAGTTCCAAAACAAAGTCTATAAAAAGTCAAAGATCATACTGTCGTGTTCAAAGTATCACGGACAAGGGAAAGAATGTATATGATTCGTTGATGTCTAAAAACATGTTCGTAAGTGAATACAACTCACCTTCAGAAATGACAAACGAAATCAAAATCACCGACAGTAAGTTGAACATGTCTGACTTCGTCATCGTTACCGAACTGTGCTTAAAGATATAGCTTATCACCACCCGGCTGTTGTTTCACACTGTCAAACTCTAATAAGCCTTGAATAGAAGGAATGACCTTGCCATTTGCCTAAACAAATATTTCCTGCTAAGAGAAACAGTCCTGGCGAATATCACGTCTCTCTCATCTGTACACATAAGGAGGATCTAAGGAGACATTACATCCCATCTTAGTATATGTCCTGTCCATCTATATAATACCTCACAGTGATGTCAATAGAAAATAACTGCAGAATGTGTGTTTATACACCATGTGCTGCCAAAACGTACACGTGCATGTATCCCTCACCAATTTCAGTTATTTTATTTGTACTAAGGGTCTTTGGTCTAGAATTTTAAAAAGGCATACTTGTGATATTAATTTTTTAATGTAACTGATTTGCATTGTAGAGGGGACAACATTTTCAGGATGACGTTGGGGCTTACGCCGTAGTGAGTGAAACCAGAAATGGGGTTCGCACATTGCACCAATGTGGAGATTAATGAGCCTGATAGTCCATGGATGTCTTACTGAAATAAGTTATGCTTCGTTTTTCTACATGACATATCTGGTGAACTGTATCGTTTTCAAAAACTACTAGTAACAACTGAATGGGGCCACAAAATACTGTCATCTTGAAGTCTGTCAGGTAAGTAAAGCACGACAATACATGTACGTATTCACAAAACTCAGTAGTCAGATTTAATACAAACGATGTAATTTCACGAAAAGGTTGAAACCGATGAAGTTGTCAACATGTTCTCGCAGCAATACATCTCCTTTGACAGGTGCAACTAACCGTGGAGGTCAGGGTTAGAACTGGTCTTCGGCAGCCCATGGTTGTCGTAAAAGGGGCCTCACTGGATTGGATGGTCAGACTCGCTGACTTGTTTGACTAATGTCATAGTACCCCGATGCTCATGCTATTGATCACTGGACTGTCTGGCCCAGACTCGATTATTTGCAAGCCGTCGTATAGCTGGAACATTGTTGAGCGCTGCGTTAAACAACAAACAAACAGTTGCAACCAAAGCTTCAGCAATGTCATTGTGTTCTTGTGGCCAACGTTCTTTCTTTAAAGGAGAATACGAACGAAAACAAAACTTTCGATATATTGTAAAGGATATTCTAAAAGTCACATTCCGTTATTAAAATTGAACAAACAGTTTGTAAAATAGCAATAAAAACACAAAAACGTACTCGTATTTCCGCCTATTACGGAAACACCCGACAGTTAATGAGCAGAGGGGGTATCACGTGACATGACGTCATAAGTGCCTGTTGCTGATGGCTTTCTCTTTGATTTTAACTCACAACTTAACAGTGTCCGTGGATTCTGAAGCAGTAAAAGCTGTGCCTGGTGTCATTTCTGAAATGGATGTTAGACCGTATCAATACGATCCGATTTTACATCTTGCAAAACAATCTTCCACTGAAGATGAAGAAGAAGAATCAAGCGAAACGTAGGCACCGCTTGAGGTCCAAATAAATATAAAAATAGACCATATCATTTAACAAGATTACTATTTGTCAGCAAAATGTCATACAGTTCCAGTTAGCAAACCCACCCCTATAAATATATGACCAGTCACTAAGAATTATTTTTAAAAAAATGTTCATTTTGTGTCAAATGGGTGACCGTAGGGTGTCTGGGATTTAAAAACAAAATAATTATGCTTCAGACGAGGGAAAATAAAACTGATCTGCTTCAAAAATTACACTGGAATTATTTTGTTGAAAAACATTAGGATCCAAGTTCTCATTAATAACGTATCAAGTCTTGATACAAGATCCCAGCCTGGTCGAGCAGAGATGATATTTGCGACGCAGATAAGTTATTCCCCGAAAACTGGTGAATTATAAAATACTAGTCAGGACAACGTATGTTTCCCCATTGTTTGGTTATGGAAATAGTTATGGTACTTGGTCATAGCCTTAGAATGACATCATGTCAGCCAATGAGAATACAAAACAACTTTCACGGCACACACTACTGACAAATAGCGAGTCTGATGCCGACGTGCGTAATTGGACAAAATGGAAAAATATGAAAGATTGAATATATGCCGTAAATGCATAGTTTTTGTCAACTTATTATGATATTATGTTCTTCATATAAAAGTTATTAGGAAGTAATATTTCTGATAAATGTTTCATTAGTAAACTCATAACTATGTATATACTTTTATATGAAGAACATAATATCAAAGTTGACAAAACTATGCATTTATGGCCTATATTTATTCATTTTAAATAAATTTGGGCATTTTGACTACCCCACTGGGACAATTTGACCAAATTTGCTGGGGCATTTTGTAGCGGGGGCAATTCGACTGGCAATCGGACTTGATTTAAGTTATGTTAAAAATACCACTGAGAGTAAGTTGTTACAGGGAATGATGGAGTATAAATGAATCTCGTGGGTACTTTTTCCTTCTTCAGCCTAGCTTGGGGATTTACATACCCCATGCGGGCATGTCTTTTTGATATGCGTCCGACTCGGAATGATCGGCGCATTTCTCCTGCCGAAATCTGTCATTTCACTTGGAAAACGGAAGAAATGGTGGTTCTTTCCCATGTTCGATGATGCCGTGCATCCCCAGGCAACGCAATACACCATCGTACCATTTACAAAAACGACAGAAACAACACGATTTGTACTACTGTAGCGCTTGGTCTTTGGCAATATGGCGGACTCCAGGCACATTTGACGTCACGAGCGTAAAGGTCATGTGGGTTCCAGCGAAATATGCATAATGGCCGAAGCTGAGATTTACAGAAACTGTTTTCGCGATTAAAACATAATTATACATAATATGTAATTGAAAATTTGGGAATATGTTTCTGATGACTTTATCTTTCACCCAGCAAATTATTGCAATTCACTCGTATTCTCCTTTAAGTCAACACGTAAGTGATATCGTTTTAGTGACACCCATTAAATGTGCTAACACTCAAACAACAACAAATATCTATATCTCTATTCGTCTTTAAATAACATATTCACATTACATATCAATACAAGTGAGATCCACAGTGATATACAAGTAATTCCATCTACAAGGTGACAAAGTGTATGAATGGTGGAGCAGGACTTCCGCTCAGTTTGTTGTACACAGCACACTTCTTCATATCACAGGGGGATTCCCGCCACTCATAACGGATACCGCCAAGGTAGGGGTTGCTTGAGGTGCAAGCATTGTGGTAGTTGATTGTAACAGACGTTGAGTCTGAAGCCGTGATGGGAACAGCGTTCCACAGTTTAGAAGGGTAGGTCATTGGACAGAACTTGCGGGTATCTGTGATGTCCCTCCTCGGGACACAACACACCTGCACAAAATAAAATATGGAATGCTAAAACACATTTTGCAGGTATTTTCCCAAATTGACAAAGACCAGTAAATGTTTTGTAGATGTTGAAAAGATAATATCCCGAAAGTCATGAAAACTGAGATAAAAGATAATTAAGCAACGTATTAATAAATTTGCTTTAACAAACATGAAGATGAAGGGTATTTTTTTTCTTTATTTCCACCTTGTTTAATCTTAATGGGTTGCTGCCTATTGGATAAATTACTTCTTTTTTGGCTCTAAATATGGTTACAGTGGGTGAAGGACACTGCGAATGTTGCTAAGATATTTCTAAAATATCGTAAAACCTACTCACTAGTGTAAATACATGCTAATAAATCGCTTTTCATTCATCTACCCATCCTTCTTATTTAATTCGATACTGAATATGTTAATATATTTACCTTGCCTATTTACTGTGAGCATTTTGCAATGAATTCATAATTTATTCTGGTCTTAACGCTTAACGCTGCAATACGTAAGATCACTCTTACAATGCGACATTGACGAACCTCAAATCCATTATCATTTCTCTTCTCGATGGTTGTCCTTGTGTTAGCATATGAAATCTGTACAGTCTTCTTATTCACCACTTCTGTAAACCCAGTAGGGAATGGTCCTCGTTGGTTTAGCATGTCCGTCCTCTTGTAAGCGACAATCATGGCCTCGATGTACAGTCTCTGTGCGATGTCTGCCTTATCTCTGGGATGGATGCTGCGAAAAAAACCATGCAATTCCAACCGTTACGTATTCTATTAAAAATGGTTAAATAATATTTTTACAGAAGGACATCCTAGAGTATTGTGGACAGCATACTAAAAGTCGGAACTACACAATATTTTGGACATTTTATATGGTACACAGATTGAGGTGTCATCATCATTAGCACGTCATGCTGATATGTAACAGAGTACTCCACGACTTTGGAAGGTTCAGTGCAAATTCATTGCACAAAAAATCTTTGTAACGGGCCCATAATAAAACCCTTCCCAGCTGATATGTTTGGTCAAACTCATGTTTGTGATGAATGTTAAATAGTTCGGACCTCCTAATTATGTGACGTCCTTAGTGCAGTAATCATTCGAGAAATACTTTGGACGAAACTGGAGAAGTAGATTACTCGTCTGCAAAGATCTCAGGGACATGGGCTGTTGTTGGGACTTAGGCATATGTAGCTTTTTTCGGTATACTGCTTTTTAAATAAAGTATTTGGAAAAGTGAAGTTACTGTATCTCTTTTTTCGAATGAAAGGTCTTAAGCCCATATACTTATATGTCATAAAAGTGGCTGAAAGGTTTATCACTTTTCTTCTTTTCTATGGACTCAACCAAAGAGTGAATGAGTGAGAATGATTTACGTCGCTTTTAGAAATATCCCAACAGTATCACGGTGGGGACACCAGAAATGGGCTTCACACACTTCACCCATGTAGGGAAACGAACTCGGATCTTCGGTGTGACGAGCGAACGCTTTAACCACAAGGCTACCCAAACGCCCTCAACCCCAAAAAATCTTAAAAGGAGGTATACTTGAGATGACATTTACTTTCCATGTGGTGAATTGTAATCAGGCAGGTCCATGGCCACCGCCATGAAGGTGTTCTTCATCCTATCGTTAGGGACATAGCCATAGTCAGCGGTCTGGTGCCACCTCAAAATGGCCCATCCAGAATTGACATTCCAGTGTCGGAACGGAGCCAACTGAAGAGATGCAATCACTATATGTAGAACCGTAAATATGTACAAGTACATGTTTTACGAGGCAATACGATCATAATGTGTTGAAATACACAAGCAAATGTTTGAAGAGGCATATACAATCATATTGTGTTGAAATGTACAAGTATTTGTTATAAGAGCCAATTCAATCACAATGTATTGAAATGTACAAGTAAATAGAGAAATGTCTGTATGTCTATGAAAGCGTTATATACAGCCTGGCAATACCCGAAAACTGAAATGTTGAAGAAGATATTCGATCATCACACACATTTATATTTTTTGCAGGGTACGAGAGAGTTGGGTTGTGTGACGAGTGTCAGAAGTCATTTGATAAACTCTTTGCCTTTTACAACATGGCAATGCTCAAGTGCACAGTTGTGCTCTGCTACGCGAACTGTTTTGATCTGCCGCTTGTAGGCTACAGGCATGAAACCAGACTAATTGTGATAGTTATGAGATAAAGGAATGCCTTACCTCGCTGTAGTATAGGGTCACATTCGAAGAACAGGATGTATTATGGCAAGGATAGCATTCTGGTTGAAAAGTAATTACATGTATATACATCTTAAATAAATGTTTTGTCTACCTGGACAAATCCAAAGGGAAACATATTGGACGTCTGGCCGTTCGTAGCCTCTGAAAACGTTTTTCTCCAGTCATCTATCAGAGCCGGGAATGTACAACTGTATCTGTCGAGTCCGTCTTCAGGGTTGCTGTTTGATTCACCTTTGAAATGTCAAAATTGTGTCGTGAGAGAATTTGGTTTTGTCAACATAAGTACACCACCAGATAACTGATGTTACATGTCTGTTGAGTTATGCTGACCGAGAATCTGCATATGGCTTTTAAACATTCCTTTGAAAAACGTAAATGAAATACAATGGGAAATCTATTTGATTATACTCCTATATTCATTTCAGTTCTCTCTATGTATACTCAACATTTATTCACAATATTACCAATAAAACAGTTTCATGTAACAAAAACGTTTGCAATTTATATGCTTATTCGTTTACGCTTTTGGATAATGGTTAGCGCTATCAAAGTCTGACCTTGGTACCAGATGACGCCATATATAGTTGTATGCAAAAGAGGATGAATCATTGAATTCCAAAGACTGGAATACGTGTCGTGATCCACGTCACCATTGCTCTTGTACTTGGGCCTGGGAAATGAATCAGCATCACGATGACACAAGCCAGAATCAGGGGAGAAATAGTATATCTAACAATGTTAATATTTAGGATCACACACACAAAAAGTAGAAATGCCAGTACTATGGTTGAGTCACACCAGGGTTCGATCACACCCCTCATCGCCATCAATGGGCTCGGGAAATGAATCAGCGTCGCGATGACACAAATCTTAAAATAAGCTGGACATACAGGCAGCCATTTCCAAAACAGTAAGTGAATATTATATCTATCAATAATGATATTTTGGATCACACTTACTTAGTAAAGCAGACATCCAATTACTTTTTGGATCATCCGTGACACTCTCTGAGGTAGCCACCTCATCGTCATCACACAACTCATAGACTAAGAAAGCACTTGAAAACAGGATTTAACCAAATTATTACAAACATTATCAAAATGTTTGTAGTCTTAAACCACTCTCAGAAACGCTAGGCTGCATCAAATACAATACCAGCGAAAACATTGCTTCTGTGTATCACTTTAGCAATGTGTCGAGCACCAAAATAGTTATGTATATTTGACATAATGTCTTACTAGGTTTTTTTGTTAATTAAGCTTTGTCAACTAATCTATGTAAAACAACCACACCAAAACCAAAACGTTTTCATGCTGACTTTGGTATTTGATTTTTGCTGACGCATTTGGACAGGGCGTCTGGAGACGACCATGCTTCATCCATAGTCCCTCCGTCTGCTGTTGCGATCAGTCCAATGGGGTACTTCAAAGTTTTGTAGAGATGCTTCCCATAGAGCCAACACAGCGCGGAGAAATGTACCCAGTCCGTGCCTCCCACCGAATCTGAACAAAGTCAGCAATATGTCAGCAAGTGAATGAAAGTTGAAATTGGAAAAGTGTTTGTATATTACCCAAAACAATCTACAACCCAAAAACAAAAGTAAGAGTAACTAAAATTAAAATCGAAAGCCAATCTATTCCCGACTCGTTCCCCCCCCACCCCTCTCCCCTCCACTTTCTTAACATATACATTTATCGTGAACCTTTTCTACGTCAACCCAAACAAAACAAGCAAAAAAAAAGACATAACCAGGTGACAGTTGATTTCATCATGACCCCTGATGATATTGTACCTTAACATACCTGCCCGTTTGCTTTGTGCCATACATATATACCATCTCAGCTGCATGTAGACGACTTCCATCACTTGCCAACACAAAGCATGTTCCAATTTCTACTTACGCCGAGAAGCAATAGACCAGCTTTGGAACAATCCATGAAAGTCAGTTTCTGGTTTAAGAGATGTATGATGTAATACTGTCATCAGACGGATGTGGGGATAATTGTCAGCGTCGTTGATTTCAGCAGTTGCATTGAAAGCCTGCAAATATAACATGCACAATTCACCAGCGCATTCAAAGACTACCAATACAATATGTATATCGACAGAGCATAACAGTACACTGCCTTGACTATCCTCAGAAACAGGTTCCATTTGTTGTTTGGGGCAAAATAGCTGTGAACACTTTAGGATTGGCCCGCAGTAAAGCATTGATTTTTATGTGTTGTTACTGTGGCACCAGACATTATATTAGCTAAATGCCCAAATTATGTAAGTAACTGAGTCTCGAACAGACAACCAAGTGAACGTTCCCATGGCAATGTTGGACTCCATAGAGGTTGGATCTCATTCAACAATCCAATCCATGAGGTACGTTCCAGACATTAGAAATGCATCTACAGGTACATCCAGAAACAGAAGCATCTACATTGCTATCTGTTCCCAGAAGTAACCAGATCCATCTTGCACTCCCTGTATGATTCAGACACACACTAGACACACAATTTGCATACAGTCGGCAAAATGAGGAACCTAAAGTTACGTTCATAGATACTAACGACACCAATTACAGCATTTCTGGTCGTGGTAACCTTAACAAATTCCGGCGAAGATGCTTTAACTGCATGGCATAAGCATTAAAACAAGTCTTACTTGGCGTCTTGGCTTCAAGGAACGTTCATTGCTCCGTGCGCTCTTGGAAATAACTTTCTTTGAAATACATGCCTTAGGTACAGAATATCCACTTATGGTTAATGACTGTTGGGACTTTCCTCTGATGTTGACGTTTTGAATCTAGCACCATTATTATATGAGGAACATGTTGCTCCATCTCGTGAAAGCGCATGTCTAATGCAGGACAACTTTCACAGAAAGTACTATACCTTTCATACATCAGTATTTATTACTATATTCAGGACATGAAAACCAGGACCAGGAAATTCAGTGTATAAAAAATATGTATTGAAGAACGAGCTCTGATAACCTGATATGTTCAGCCGCGGATTTTCGAAATCCGCACAACACACAAAAAAACCTGGTTTACATCGGTCTGCTTAGAATTCTGTATAAATATAGTAGGTATGTTACCCAGTGGGTGCAAGATGGCTGCACATGTATGCAAACAGTCTCATTTGTTTTGACATTAGAGAAAGGAAGAGTCTGTGAAAACGTTAAGTTCTAAATGACATATCTGTGAGCAACATAAACAATTTACATACTTCTGAATATTTTAGAGTCGCTGTATATATATTATATTGTTTCACTTTTATATACAATATCATGATACTTTGACTGTGAGCTTTGTTTTGCAACTGGACAAATTGTATTTTTGTCAGGAGTCTGAATACCGTTGAGTTCGTCCTGTCCTTTAGGTATGAGAAAGCCCTCGAGGAAAGATTATTCATGCAAAACAACAACAACAAAGAGACCTGATGGTATAACTCACGTAAAACTCACCATGCTCATGGTGAATCCCATATTGCTCTGTCCAGAACACACCCACACGTCACCAAAAAGGACATCGGACAGAGTTAGCTTCCCTTCCCTGGATGTAGCTGTGATGGTGTATGGTCCACCGGCGCTGACTGGCGGAAGCTGCGCATACCATACAACAGCACCGTTATCTCCGTGTCTTGTTGTCGTTGTCACCGATCCCTTCCCAGATATCTGGACCGTCACTGTTTCCCCCACATGTGATGCAAACCCCCATATGGTGGCCTTCTTGGGTGCTTGTTGCAGTACCATATGATTAGCATAGGACTTCGAGAAGCTGAACGAACCCGCTTCCACTGATGATGAAATGAAATATGAAATATCATGGATAATAAAATCTAGTGTTCCGGCACTGTAGCTCATCCGGATATGTAGTAAACAGTAGGATAAGGAGAAAGCGACAAATAACATTTATAGTTCAAAACAGAAACTGCCACCTGTCATTACCTAACGACATTAATAAGAAATGTAGATGTTCTTCCGGTTTTTAAAGCCTTGAGCGTGAATTCCAGACAACCGCCTGCTTGTTCCGTTCATGTTCATGGCACAAGCTCTTATCTTACAAGCAAGATTAGAGTATTATAATCTTTGTCAAACAAAAACAGGGACTGGTAGCCTCAGTACACAAAAAGGAGAACTACCAAAAGAATGAGCATTCCAATAACGTGAAATTAAATAATGTTTGTTCAAAACACCTACCTAACACTTAACCATTATAGTAAATAATTTCATCCTGCTGCAAGGAACACTTTTGGAGTACATTTCTTAACCTTAAAACCAAGATGACTTACGGTCTTTCCTACAAGAGCCACGTCTTAAATTTGACGTGTTACTAGGTATCATGGACATAAAGCATCCTGTTGCGACCATAAAACGTTTTCGAGTATTTTCCCGAGAGAGAACAAGTACAAGTGTATTTCAAGAACATTTCAAATGTCTATCCAGCACATAAATACAAACTTATGTTCCTTCGTTCAATTCGACGTAAACGAATAGAATAAGATACCCGTTGAGATCGCACTGAGCATCACTGTTATAAAATTGCCACATACCTTTTAAATTACCTCCACAGTGATCTTGACCTTCCTCTTAGGTCACTTACCTTACAAAAAGATGATACCTTTAAGCTGCCATAGTTCAAATCCAAATTTAATACTTTGCATGAATTATAAGCCTTACAGCAGTGAATGACCAATGTACAATTTCAGGTGAATCCTTTATGTGGAAAATGGTAAACAGGACAACAAGTAAACTGCGTTGGTTTCATCCATCTTGCTGTACATGTAGCTGTACACACAGTTTGGCCTGAAATGCCATCCTGATTACCTTCACTGATTAGGCAAGGAATGGACAGTCAGTCAATGTATCGTTTGTAATAGGGATGTCACGATACATAAGTTTCATGAATCTATACTAATCACGATACCCATGTCACGATTCGAAACGTATCACGATACCTATTTTCGCGGTAATATTGCGTAAATTTAGTTACATTTTGAATATTGATATTTCATTTTTTATAATTGTCCATTGTACATTTTTTATTCTCAGAGATTAAAAGTTCTAATTTCCCATTTTGTGCATGAAACATATTCATTTATAACTCTTATAACATAAAAAAACATGATACAATTGCAAAATGTAAATGATACGTAAACATATTTAAACCGATACTTTCAAAACTAAATATCGATACAGTTTTGAATAATTGTATCGTCTAGGAAAAAGTATCGATGCATTGATGTATTGATGTATTGTGGCATCCCTAGTTTGTAATATTGTTGATGATATAACACGGATAACAAGAGTTAAAAGACGATGTCCATAGAAAGTTCTAAACAGTTTCCATATTCTCCCAATGTATTCCTGATGTATGTTGTTAACATCTTAAGCTTCAACTTGCCTTCAGAACTAACCACCAAGATGCAACCAGCGCAAGTAGGTTGATCATGACAGTTCTAAACAGTTTCCATATTCTCCCAATGTATTCCTGATGTATGTTATGAACATCTTAAGATTCAACTTGCCTTCAGAACTAACCACCAAGATGAAAACCAGCGCAAGTAGGTTGATCATGACGGGTTCATTCATTGTCACTGGGCTGACAGAGTAATGTCTCTGCTTTAAATAGATAAAAAATAGGTTATGCTTATACGCACAACAGCTGTTTTCACGTAAAAGCCTGCTTAAATCTAGTTTAAAGACAGTATTACGATAAGGGAATTCAGGTCAATATGTATACTCTTACTCATATTACGTTCACGTGAACAGATCCCAAATACAATTCAATGTCAGAATCTACTTGAAAAGGTATACGAACGCTACAAATTATCATTCATTATATTAGTTTAATTGCCCAAAGTGAACATTAGTGCGATGTGACATTATAAACAGCGTATCACACACACACACACACACACACACACACACAGAGAGAGAGAGAGAGAGAGAGACACACACACACACACAGACGCACACAGACAGACACACACAGACACAGAGACACGCAGAGCCTGGGTTTGTCCAGACATGGTGTGATGTCATACTGAGCATTTGGTATCTCATTCAAGGATG
Organism: Haliotis rubra; assembly: GCF_003918875.1. Classification (NCBI taxonomy): domain Eukaryota; kingdom Metazoa; phylum Mollusca; class Gastropoda; order Lepetellida; family Haliotidae; genus Haliotis; species Haliotis rubra. The sequence continues at coordinate 63,264 of NW_025765918.1, forward strand.
CAACAGTGGTAGCCCAGGTTGGTCCGCATATAGGTGCAATGCCGCACGGTGTATTTCGAATCTGTCTCACAGACACAGCATTGGCAGCATAGCGTATCTCACTAACAGATACAACACAGGTAGCCTAGGTTTCTCCACACACAGGTGCGATGTCCAAAATGAGCGTAGCGTATCTCACTCATAGATACAACACAGGTACCGTAGCCTGGGTTTCTCCACACATGGGTGCGATGTCCAAAATGAGCGTAGCGTATCTCACTCATAGATACAACACAGGTAGCATCGGTTCGACCACACATGGCTGCTACGTGACACTGTGCAAGGCGTATCTTATACTGAACCGCAACAGAAACGAAACCTTTCAAAACCAAAAGCAACAGTTTGTTCTTTTAAGGAGGTGTTTTTATTATGATTGTACCGTTTTGTTAACATGTTTTTAAGTCCAAATTGACAGTTATTACCAACATCAGTTTGTTTTCTGATGGCAAAGCATATCGGCCAAACGCACCTAAAAAGGTAGGCGTGGTAAAGGTTCCGTATGACATTCGTGAAAATGAAAAAGCAATGAAATATCAAGACACTCCTACCAATGAGAGCGAGTCTTAAACTCGCTTTAAATCATTCCTGTTTTGACACAATGGCTTTGCCACGACTTACGAGAGATCAGAGGAACCAAGCCTTTGGAAGATTGCAAGCTGGTCAGACTGCAGGAGGGTCTCCAATCATTTTAATGTCCATGTTAGGAACCGACTGCAGGAGCAGTATCAGGCCACTAACAGCATCAAAGACCATCCAACCAGTGGACGGTCTTCAGAAACATCACAACGTCAAGACCGACAGATTGTGCCCAATCATTTGCAGGATCGCTTCATCAGAGCAACGGAAACGGCGCGCCAGACCATTGGGACTCAAAACAAACCCATTAGTGCCGATACAGTGCGTCGACGTTTGCACTGAAAAAACTCTGCTGTCACAGACTACATCGTGGACCTGTTCTCACCGCTCGTCACCGCCCAGAACGACTGCAATGGGCAGCTCAGCACAGCATCGAAATTGGCGTTATCGACAATGGAGGACTGTGTTTTTTCTGATGTAAGCTGATATTTTGTTTCGCCCGCAGATGGCAGTGTGTGAGTATGGCGAAGGCGTTGGGAATGTTTTTCCAATGAGTGTTTTGTTGAAAAAGATTCGTGGGGTGGTTCAGCATCATGGGGTGCAATCGGTCTGAACCAGAGAATTGGCCCAGTGGTGTTCCAGAATCTCAGTCCAGGACGAGGAAATGGCCGGCGTGACAGCTGCTCGCTATATTGACCAAGTCATAAGTCCCCACGTTGTACCGCATTTTGGACGTCACAGAAATCACATCTTCCAGCAAGACAGCTCTCGTGGCCACACTGCCAAGAGCAACATAAATTGAACTTCCTAAGACAACACGGCATCCAAACAGCACAATGGCCTGAACTCAGTCCGGATTTAAGTCCAATAGAACACCTTAGGAGCGAATTCAAAGAAGACTGAATAACCTCCAACCAAAGACAAACTGCGGCTGGACTCGTGGAGTATGGACCCAAGAGCCTATGGCCTTTATCAACCGGCTAATTAATTCCATGTTTAGATGACGCAACGCCAAGTTTGAATTCAATCCTCCGTATTGATTGCTAATTTGAGCGAATTAAAGTGCGTACTTTAAGAAACCTCAATCGGTACTGTGTTTCGTTTGCGGTTCAGTATATGTACCATCCTGGCACTCTTTAAGAACCTGTATAACTAGGTGTATGAGGTAGGGGGAACAGTTTAAACAAAGTCTGACAGACACTGCCATGCAGATGTTTTGGTTTGACTGGTCAGTGTTCGTCCCTCCTTGTCCATGGCTTGATTTTCTCCTTGTCTGTTCTCGATCATCTTGGTATTCAGCCAATCATAGGGACAGATGTTAGAAGTTCTGGTGATGGATTATTACAAGTATTAGAGGTGTAACTTTGCAAGTGTGTATTAAAACAATGAAATATTGGTACGAAATTGAATATTATTTGAAAACAATGCCATTAATATAAACATTATGTTTTGGTAACAAATCCTAATATGTCCAAGGAATACTTCATGCTAGCTGCTCGTTACATTCCACCACATACATGTAGAATCACCATCAAAGTAAGGGGCAAAAGTAATCTTTGTAGATGACAGATGTGGTGACCATATCACATTCAGATGGAATTAGGTCATTATATTTGTTAGTCAGATTAGATGTTGATATGGTCAAACATCATAGCTGGATAAAGAATAAAAATAACAGGCAAAAACAAATACCCCCTAACTGACGAGGTAGTAGGCAAAACTGCTATTTGCATTGATAGTAAGAAAGGAAGATTCTTTATGGATAACAACTTCTTTTATTATAGAATCTTCCTTTCTTATTAGTCACCAACTTCTAAATGCCAATAAACAGATCCGCGCATTGATAGTGTGAGCTTTAAAGACCTTGCTTTTTTGAGGAGATGTAATAGGGTAAACAAAGGCAGGAATTAGGGCTACATGAAGGTAAAAGAAATGCAATAGTAATTACAATAGGAGCTGTATGGCTATTAACCGATATTTGATCATCGATATACCTGTTCTTGGTCAAATTACCTTGTTTTGCCAACCCAAGCAAACATTTTGATTCATATCCGCACAAACAGATCCGCAAGCAGGGGAGCACAATTTGTACCCATGGGGATGCCTACACTGGCGACGAAAGTGGGCAGCAATTGCTCTTCAATGACTAGCTAGGACGTTTTTCAAGATGAAGTGCCTATTAATCTTTCACAGTAAGAAAACTTCAAATGTTAACACAAGAAAGTATTATGAAATATATCTCTAGATACCATGATGAAGGCATGATGTCTTCAGGTTCCACGGTTGTATCAGCCAGGATTGCGTTGGCGGCACCGTAAATGCATTAAATACCGCCAAATGTAACCTGTATATTTTTCACATTTCACAAACATTTTGAGGCTTCCTGACACTGAAAATGTATCAATATCAAATGCGGAATTGACATACCAGATTTGCCACCACCTACGTACGTTCTAAGTACGCGCGCGTGTGTGTGGATGTGAGAGACGGAGAGAGAGAGAGAGAGAGAGAGAGGGAGGGAGAGGGAGAGAGAGTAGGTACGTATATACGTATGCACTCTATCATGTGGAAGTTATGTCCAAACCACTGTTTGCAGATTTGCTTGCGTCGTTGCCACATGTTACAGTCAAGAGCATATGATACAATGAACTATTTTGTTATCATTTGCTTCGATTATTGAGTCTAATATATAATACACCCTACGTGCGATGTGAAATGCAAGGTTCTCAACAGATCCAAATTCTAAAATTCTATTACTTCATAAGACAGGCACGATGGAGTCATCCCAGTGATGAGTGTTTTGTGGTGTATTTATCATTTGAGTGACTGTCTGATGCATCAGCTCCAAAGCGTTAACCTGTTTGAAGGCTTGTTGCTTAAAGCCGCGTTCAACGCAAATAATCTCTGTAAAGGGGACATGGTGATATGCCATTGTTGAAAGTCACCATGTAGTCGCCTCTTAGAATCCCTTGAAGGTCCGGTTTAGAATCAGTAACCCATGCTTGTCGTCAAAGGTGACTAACTGTCATCGTATCCATGTTGATCACTGGATTGTCTGGTCCAGACTTAAATATTTACAGACCGCCAGCATATAGCTGGAATATTGCTGGGTGCGGCAACAAACAAACATACATAAACTTCGGTAGACCATCCGACCCCGACCACACCCTGGATGGATATCTCAGAGTATGTCCTTATATTAATTATAGGTAATCGCGACATTTTATTTTAACTGTGACACTGAGGATATGAGGTTGTCCTGTCGGACCAGAATTTTTGGAACGCAGAGTGTTTCTGCTTTAAATCAAAATAGGCAGAATTTCAGTTCTTTTTTGCAGTATACAATTGTATGTGTGACTGGTAATACTTGATAATGTATACCCATGCTTATATATTTCCCATTGGCGTTTGTCTGTTGAAATGTTTTGAAACATTAGTCATCAGAGTTTCATCCATGTATGTATTACTTAAATATGTTGACCTTCGTTTTTGAAATGACATTTGAGATGAACTGTTTTCCTGTTTAGAAACTGCTAGAAACAACTGAATAGGTTCACCAAATAAAACACGAATATGTTGTATTTGGAAATCACAGAAAGTCAGATTTTATAATAACGATGTAACTTCACGAAAGGTTAAACCAATGAAGTTGTTAGTATGTCCAGATAGAAATGGATCTCCTTTGACAGTTGCAACTACCTGTGAAGATCCGAGTAAGAACTGGCTAGCTATTCTCGGAACGTTCGTAGCCCTACGAACTTCTTAAGCCCATTCTTAACACATTGGCTACGATCAAAGTTAAGAATTCTTAGGGCTACGAACGTTTCGAGAATAAGGGCCCTGGTCTTCAGCAGCAGATGCTTGTCGTAAGAGCTGACTAAAGTTGGATGGTCAGCCTCGCTGACTTGGTTGACGCATATAATCGTATACCAATTGCGTAGATCCATGCTTACGCTGTCGGTCATTGTATGGCCTGGCCCAGACATGATTATTAAGACTGATTCCATACAGCTGGAATATTGCTGAGTGCTGCGTTAAACAACAAACAAAGAACAGCTGAAAGCAAAGCTTCAGCAATTTCATTGCGTTCTTGTGGCCAACGTTCTCTCTTCTATATTGTAATTAAACAATTAAGACAGGACATACAATATCTGTCTGTCTGTCTGTTAAACAGTTAAGTGATATTATTTTTGTGATGTCTCAACGATGAAGCTCATTCAATGTGTTCACTCTCGAAAACAACACAGTAAAATATCTATATTCATAAATATCCTTGAATAACATATTCACATTACATATCAATACAGCTGAGGTCCTAGATCCATCTAAAGGGTGACAAAGTGTATGAAGGGTGGAGCAGGACTTCCGCTCAGTTTGTTGTACACAGCACACTTCTTCATATCACAGGGGGATTCCCGCCACTCATAACGGATACCGCCAAGGTAGGGGTTGCTTGAGGTGCAAGCATTGTGGTAGTTGATTGTTACAGACGTTGAGTCTGAAGCCGTGATTGGAACAGCCTTCCACAGGTTAGAAGGGTAGGTCATTGGACAGAACTTGCGGGTATCTGTGATATCCCTCCTCGGGACACAACACACCTGCACAAAATAAAATATAGCCAAAATAAACACATTTTTGCAGGTATCTTCCCGAAATCACAAAGACCAGTAAATGTCTTTATAAATCAATTCATAATCTTTTCTGTTTGTATTATCGCTGAAATACGTCAGATCACTCTCCAAGTGCAACATTGACGTACCTCAAAGCCATTATTATTTCTCTTCTCGATGGATGTCTTTGTGTTAGCATATGAAATCTGTACAGTCTTCTGATTCACCACTTCTGTGAACCCAGTAGGGAATGGTCCTCGTTGGTTTAGCATGTCCGTCCTCTTGTAAGCCACAATCATGGCCTCGATGTACAGTCTCTGTGCGATGTCGTGCTTATTTCTGGGATGGATGCTGCAAACACACCATGCGACTCCAACTTAATATCCCTAAGTATCATGTGAAAAATGCAATGGAATATGTGCTTAAAGATGAAAATCTGTATATGGAAAACACGCTATAATCCTGAACTGAAGTGTTTGTGTCTTTGATATTTTGCACAGATAAATCATTAGCACAATGTCATGCTGTTAAGGAACAAAGTAAAAGACGACTGGAGCGGTGGGGTAGCCTAGTGGTTAAAGTGTTGGCTCGCCACGCCGAAGACCCGGGTTCGATACCCCAAATGGGTACAATGCGTGAAGCCCATTTCTGGTGTCCCCCTCGAAGATATTGCTAGAAAATTGCTAAATGCGGCGTACAACCATACTCACTCACTCAAAAGACGACTTTTATCAGATAACTATTATTGGCTATTTTCTTGAGATGACAATTTACCTTCCATGTGGTGAATTGTAATCAGGCAGGTCCATGGCCACCGCCATGAAGGTGTTTTTCATCCTGTCGTTAGGGACATAGCCATAGTCAGCGGTCTGGTGCCACCTCACAATGGCCCATCCAGAATTGGCATTCCAGTTTCGGAACGGTGCTAACTGGAGAGATACAGTCAATGTGTTTGGACTCATATATATGTACAAGTTTACAAACAATGCATTCATAATGTACTGGAATGTTCAAATAGATATTTTACGAGACAATGCAATCATAATGTGTTGAAATGTACAAACACATGTTTTATCTATATAGCTGTCTGTCGGTAAAAGTGATGCATACAAGTGAGAAAAGCGGACACTCATGCGTGAAATATACCCTGCTTATGTTGAAAAAAGTTATTTAAAAAAGAACCCAATAACATGGAGACAACATACCTAAGCCCCATCGATCATCATACATATTTATATCATATTTAGGTGCAATTTAGGCCATATCTTCCAAGTGTATAAAGGGAAAAGACGTAATCTACTGTCATGTTGTTTTGTGATAAATGAGGACTTTAATAGCTTAGATGATATTCGGAAAGGCGGTTTTATGCTCTCATGTCCTAATGTTATAGCCCAGAGTGCCAAAACATGTCATAATACTCTCCGTAAGCATCATAACATTTTATTTCATTGATTTCTTTTAAAACTTATATTTAATATCTTATCAAAGTATATGTTATAGAGTGACTGCAGTTCTTAAGATTTGAATGTTTTTATAGATAATGTATTTTAAAGTCTGTCATAGCTCTGTACAGGGTGGCTCGTTACTTTTACGCTTAAATTGTCTTAAGTTATGCATAGTTTATATCAATGACATGTATATATTATGTATGTTCGTTTTTATCAAACTGACTTTAACGAGGTGAGACTATAATAAACAATCTGTCTGTCTGTCTGCCCGAAAGATCTTGATTGGCGTGTTGCTGATAGATTAAGAACCTCTGATTGGGAGAAGCGAGGTTTGGAACCAACGACCAGCATACCATTGTTTAATTGTGGCATTTTTAATCGAATGTCTACCTGTCCACCTCGTAAAGGGAATGTGATATTTCTGTTAATATACTTATATTTCAGACATTGCATTTAACATATGTATTGTGCCTACCTGGACAAATCCAAAGGGAAACATATTGGATGTTTGGCCGTTTGTAGCTTCTGAAAACTTTTTTCTCCAGTCATCTATCAGAGCCGGGAATGTACAGCTGTATCTGTCGAGTCCGTTTTGCTGGTTTGATTCACCTGTGAAACATTGAATTGTGTAACGAGAGAATTTGGTTTTGTTCTGTTAATATATTAAACCACGAGATATCCAACTAATATGTCTGATTTTTAGCATGCCACTTTGAATAACGTAATTGTAATATTTTGGAGAAATCTGTTTCGTTATATCAATATATTCATTTCAGTGTAAATTCTGTGTATACTCAACATTCATTCACAAGATTACCAATTAGAAAATTCCATGTCACAATAACGTTTGCCTCTGAGTACACATAAATAATAACAACTATTATTAATTCCTTTATTTGTTTTTTATCATTAAATATTAGTATTATTTCGTTGTTTTGTGTGTATTGTATTTATATCCCCTCTACCCAATCAATATGAGGAAGGCCTGGCTGAAATTAATCTCTTTGGGCAAAACAAACCATTTACATGCTTATTAGGTTGGATAATGGTTATCACCATTCAATGTCTAACCTTGATACCAGATGACGCCATATATAGTTGTATGCAAAAGAGGATGCACCATTGAATTCCAAAGACTGGAATACGTGTTGTGGTCCACGTCACCATTGCTCTTGTACGTGGGCCTGGAAATTAACAAGCACTAACTCACGTTAAACACTACATTGGACACTGAGGCAGTCATTTCCACAATTAGTGATTGAATATTATGTCTAGCGGATCACACTTATTTAGGAAAGAAGAAATCTAGTACTTTTTGTGGCTGGATCCCATCCTGGATTCAAACCGACACTTTTCGAGTTAGCCACCTCATCGCTATCACCCATCGGCACCAGGTTTCTCAAAGCTATCGTAACGCTACGACTGTCGTAAGTCTACAATATAGGAGGTACGATTGCTACGAGAAATGTTACGAGATCCTGGGTTTACGAGAGCTTTGTGAAACGGGACCCTTGACTAAAAAAGCATTTGAAAACAGTTCGACAAAAATCCCCAAAACGTTTTCATGCTCACTTTGGTATCTGATTTTTGCTGACGCATTTGGACAGGGCGTCTGGAGACGACCAAGCTTCATCGATAGTTCCTCCGTCTGCTGTTGCGATCAATCCAATGGGGTACTTCAATGTTTTGTAGAGATTCTTCCCATAGAGCCAACACAGCGCGGAGAAATGTACCCAATCCGTGCCTCCCACCGAATCTGAACAAAATCAACAATGTGAAAGAAGACAAAATTTCAACTCCAAAAAGGATAAAATAAAGTTAAAAACGGAAGCAAATTCACCCCCGACTAAATGCCACCCCCAACCCCAACTTTCTTAACATCCTAACATTTATCATCACAGGTGACAGGTGACGTTATCGACATCATTCCATCAGCCCTAATGATATCGTGTGCGGTACACCTGGAAATAAATGCCCATGAATCTTGCTACCATAATAACAACGCTTTTGCAATCGTAATGCATTGCTCAAGCTACCTACACATTTAATTCCAGGATTTTACATTTGCAAAAGCCTAAACACACTGTAATATGTCGCGAACGAATCTTTGAATGTTATAATGACATTTTACATGTATTGGATTTAGTGTTGATAATGTCTTGTAAATGTTTGAAATGTCTTTTTGTTTTCATTTCAATGATAAAATCTCTAGTACAAATATTGGACGCGCCTTGTATGATTGCAAGGTGCCAAACACTTTCTTTCACAAAATATTCTTTGAATGAAGCTATTGACAAGTGATCCATGCGTGTATGACTTCAAACGCTAAATGACAGTGTCAATAAATTGTGGCCATATATATTTACCACACTGAGGAGATCTGACTTCATAACGTCATACGTTTTACAATATATGATGGTTTTAAGTTTAATATTTTACATTGTTATGAGCTTGCCATTGGTACTTTTTCTGGACACTTTTACTGTTGGGAATTCGGTTAAAGAGCGTAGATTTCAGTATCACTTTAGATATTGCTTTCGATATGCAAACACCAAACCATTGAGGCATGTATTCAACAAAGTAGGAAGCTGAATATTACTGTTTCATTAATTTCCTTCATTTTAAACCTGATTAGAAGTTCGAGAAGTTCATGAAACTATTGACGAATATAGTGCAGTCCACAATGAAGGAAGTTTTTGGATGTTCGATGTTCGATGGCTAATGTCCAATGTTCGATGTTATCCACAGGTATCTCTAGACGATTTCCATCACTTGCCAACACAAAATATGTTCCAATTTCTACTTACGCCGAGAAGCGACTGACCAGCTTTGAAACCATCCATTAAAGTCAGTGACCGGTTTAAGAGATGTATGATGTGGTACTGTCATCAGACGGATGTGGGGGTAATGGTCAGCGTCGTTGATTTCAGCAGTTGCATTGAAATCCTACAAATATAACATGCCCAGTAAACCAGCGCATTGAAAGATTACCAACACAATATATATATTGTCAGAGCATAACAATACACAGTCATGACTATCCCCAGAAACACACAGCAAAAATAACTTGGTTTCCGCAATGCGGAAACCTGGTGGAAAGTGGACTGAAACTTAAGTTTCCACCCAGAATCCAGTGAGTTTCCGTTCTTTTACATTACAGATTCCATTTTGTGTAAAGGGCAAAATAACCGTGGAACCTTATGAATAGTCCACCATAAAGCACTGATGGCCCCAAGTGAATACTGTTGCGTTCGGCCTTATACGCATACACGACAAATCCTGCCCATTAATTTAGGTATAAAAAGGACGTACGCCTTTAAGGAAGGACTATCCTTGCAAACATAAAACCAAAGCAACAACAAAAAGATCTGACGGTATACATTGTCCTCACAAAACTCACCATGCTCATCGTGAATTGCATATTGCTCTGTCCAGAACACACCCACACGTCACCAAACAGGACATCGGACAGAGTTAGCTTCCCTTCCCTGGATGTAGCTGTGATGGTGTAAGGTCCACCGGCGCTGACTGGCGGAAGCTGCGCATACCATACAACAGCACCGTTATCTCCGTGTCTTGTTGTCGTGGTCACCGATCCCTTCCCAGAAATCTGGACTGTGACAGTTTCCCCCACATGTGATGCAAACCCCCATATGGTAGCCTTCTTGGGTGCTTGTTGCAATACCATATGATTAGCACAGGTTTTCGAGAAGCTGAACGAAGCTGCTTCCACTGATGATGAAATGACACATAAAATAATATGGATCATCAGATATATATAGTGTTCTGGCACTGTAGCTCAGCTGGATGTGTAGTCAGTAGAATAATAAGATAGCGACTTGAAAAAGGACATTGATATTCAAATATTTTCTGCTAAAATGCTGAAAACCCAATATCAAACATGTCTATCCGTATCATGAAAAGAGCAAACATTAATGGAAAGTTGAGCTTGTTCATTGTGGTTAACTCAGAAATTCAGAGCCAAAGGTTCAAAAGCATAGCCAAAACAATATCAATATTTAAGATTATGCCCAAAAATGTCCACTAATATATGAACATTTTCCATAATTATTACATTTTGAACTTAAAAGATTCAGTAATGTCAACGAATACATTTGTCCAAGTCGACTCCCACTGAATAATGATCGTTCAAAACACCTATCTTACACTTCCAAACGTTGTATATAATTGAAATTGTATGTATGTATATATTAGAGAGCGGGTATTTTAAGTTGGATAACTTGTCCCCAATCCCTTTCACATTTGTGAATAAAATATGTTTAAATCAATCAACGATAATAGCAGATTATCTCATCATGCTTCACGAATCTCATTTGGAGTACATTTCTTAACGTTACAAGAAGTGTATTTATGACAAGAGCTACGGCTTAAATATGACATGTTACTAAGTATCATCGACATAAAGCATCCTGCTGCGACCATAAAACGTTTTTCAGTGTTATCCCTACACAAAATATGACATTCAGCATTAGTGTATTTCAAAATCATTTCAAATGGCAGTCAAGCACATAAACAACAACCTGCGTCCCTGTGTTCAATACAAAGTAAAAGGGCAAACGAATAACGTACAATACGTTGAAGTCTTACTGACAAACAACTGTTATACAATTGTCACATCTTTTTAGAATGACATTGATGATAACATTGACCTTACATGTAGTTTACTTACCTTACAGAAAGAAGATGTTACCAAGCTGCCATGATGCAAATCCAATTGAAAGATTTTTGCATGATATTAAACTCCTTATAGCAGTGACCCGTGAAGATCCGGGGTAGAATTGGTCTTCAGCAACCCATGTGCTTGCCATAACAAGGCGACTATCTTGTCGTAAGAGGCGACTAACGGGATCGGGTGGTCAGTTTCGCTGACTTGGTTGACAAATGTCATCGGTTCCCAATTGCGCAGATCGATGCTCATGCTGTTGATCACTGGATTGTCTGGTCCAGACTCGATTATTTACAGACCGCCGCCATATAGCTGGAATATTGCTGAGTGCGGCGTAAAACTAAACTCACTCACTCACCTTATAGCAGTAAAACACACATGTACAAATTCAATGCTTTAACCCAGCAGAAATAGCGGACAATGGGCAACTTTGATGGACAAGTAAACTGCGTTGGTTTCATCCATGTTGTGGTAGCTGTACACACAGTTTGGCCTGAAATGCCACCGTGACCAGCGGTCAAGGAATGGGCAGTCACCGTGTCGGTTGTAATATTGTAGAAAATGTAACATTGTTGACAAGAGTTGGCTATGTGCATAGAAGGATCTAAGTAGTTTCTATATTCTCCCAATGTATAACTGATGTACGCTTCTGAACGTCAAAATGCTGAAAATATTCACTTGCCTTCAAAACAAACCACCGAAATGAAAATCAGCGCAAGTAGGTTGAACATGGCCTGTTCATTCATTGTCACTGGACTGACAGAGTAATGCCTCTGCTTTAAATAGCGCTAAAATAGGTTATCCTTATAAGTATAACACCTGTTTTTAACACATGAAAACATATAGAAATCCGCGTTATTTGTACCTAAAGATAACTGAGTGAAGAAGTGTAGTTAACAATATTACGATAAGAGAATCTAGGCCAGTAAGTGATAGTTATACTCATATTCACATTTCTCTCACGTGAACAGATTCCAAGTACAATTGGTATAGGGAAGCCTAAACTTAATATTCATTGTATCAGTGTAATTGCCTAAAGTGAACAATACTGCGATGTGACAATGAGCGCAGCGTATCTCACTCACAGACGCAACAATACAACCAAGGTACGTCCACACATGGGTGCGATGTCAAAATGAGCATAGCGTATCTCACTCATAGACACAACAGTGGTAGCCTAGATTTGTCCACACATGGGAGCGATGTCAAAAATGAGCATAGTGTATCTCACTTATACACACAACAGTGGTAGCCTTGGTTCGTCCACACATGGGTGCGATGTCAAAAATGTGCAGGGCGTATCTCACTCACAGACACAACAGTGGTAGCCTTGGTTCGTCCACACATGGGTGCGATGTCAAAAATGTGCAGGGCGTATCTCACTCATTGATACAACAGTGGTAGCCTAGATTTGTCCACACATGGGTGCGATGTCAAAAATGAGCATAGCGTACCTCACTCATAGACACAAAAGTGGTAGTTTTAGTTCGTCCACACATGGGTGCTATGTCAAAAATGAGAATAGCGTATCCCACACATAGATACAACACAGGTAGCCTAGGGTTTTCTACACATGGATGCGATGTAAAAAATGTGCATAGCGCATCTCACTTATAAATACGACAGTGGTAGCCTAGATTTGTCCACACATGGGTGCGATGTCAAAAATGAGCATAGCGTACCTCACTCATAGACACAAAAGTGGTAGTTTTAGTTCGTCCACACATTGGCGCGATGTCAAAAAAGAGAATAGCGTACCTCACTCATAGACACAAAAGTGGTAGTTTTAGTTCGTCCACACATGGGTGCTATGTCAAAAATGAGAATAGCGTATCTCACACATAGATACAACACAGGTAGCCTAGGGTTTTCTACACATGGATGCGATGTAAAAAATGTGCATAGCGCATCTCACTTATAAATACGACAGTGGTAGCCTAGATTTGTCCACACATGGGTGCGATGTCAAAAATGAGCATAGCGTACCTCACTCATAGACACAAAAGTGGTAGTTTTAGTTCGTCCACACATGGGCGCGATGTCAAAAAAGAGCATAGCGTATCTCACACATATACATCAGTGGTAGCCTAGGTTCGTCCACATATGGTTGCGATGTCACACTGTGCATAGCGTATCTCACCTATAAATACATCATAGGTAGCCTCGGTTCGTCCACACATGGGTGCGATGTCACACTGTGCATAGCGTATCTCACTGATAGATAGATCAGTGGTAGCATAGGTTTGTCCACACATGGGTACGATGTCACACTGTGCATAGCGTATCTCACTGATAGATAGATGAGTGGTAGCATAGGTTCGTCCACACATGTGTGATGTCACCCTCAATTACCCATCAGGTTCGTTGAAACATTGGTGTGATTTCTGAGATGCTTCTCTAAAAGATCAAAATATACTCGTGTCTTAACTATAATGGTTACTTTATTACACCATGCAACTGTATTTTATTACACTATACATGAATACCATATCTCACTCACAGTCACAACAATGGCAGCCATGGTTCGATGTCACCGACCTCAAGAACCTCCTGACTGACACTCCCGCTGAGTGAACTATTTATTCAAGGTTTCAAACATAACCATACACGTCCCCACATATTTTGTCACGGTGAAATGCAAATAGAATATTGAGGTAAGTTTTCGTGCCTAGAAGGAAAACGCCCCTGTCCTTGAAGATATACTATTCATATTTCCGAGACAGGACGAATTGGCGCAGGTCAAGGTCAGACAGAAGACTGCTTATCTTACTTGGGCTACAGCGATAAGATAGAAAAATCGATAATCACCTACTCCCAACAAAATGGTGGGTAGACAATCAGTATATTTGCTTAACAAGTGTTAACACCATGTAAGGAAGGGGGTGATGGGTAGCCTAGTGGTTAAAGCGTTCTTTCGTCACGTTGAAGACCCGGGTTCGATTCCCCACATGTGTACAGTGTAGGTGAAGCCCATTTCTGGTGTTCCCAGCGTGATATTGCTGGAATATTGCTAAAATGTAAAACTAAACTCACTCTCTCCCTCTTCCATTCAAGGAAAGATGTATAACCGTAGAGATCTGTATCTGTAAGAGAAAGATGATCGGGTTGCAAAACCGTGGGCCATGATTGGTCGGTTATCTGTCATCGCACACTGACGGCCTGTACCATTGCGCATTATATCAACGACTGGCTTGTCTGGTCCAGACTCGATCATATACTGGCTGGCGATATAATTTAAACTTCCTCACTGTCGGACACAGACAAAGGTCATGACGTTGTCCAGGAATGGCTGAAGATCTGTTTTTCTCAGGCTATCGCTCAGTTGGTTGGTTGGTTGGTTGGGTTGTTGTTTAACGCCGCATTCAGCATTATTCCAGCTATCTAGTGGCGGTCTGTAAATAATCGGGTCTGGACTAGACAATCCAGTGATCAAAAGCATGCGCATCGATCTACGCAGCACGGATACGATGACATGTGTCAACCAAGTCAGCGAACCTGACCACATGATCCCGTTAGTCGCCTCTAACGGCAAACATGGGTAGCTCCTTCTATCACCACCACAAACCAGATAAAAGAACAAACATCAGTGTAAGTCCCCTGCGACACTTGCCGAGGCGTTTATTAAAACTGTACGAGGTACATCACATCACAGTGATGATTTACGCCCCACCGTCTTGTTCCACGCAAACAACCCTTCAAGCAGATTGACCTTCCTGCAAGGCAGTTTCTACGTTTGCACCCTATAAGGAAAAGTATGCATATTATCACTGTAGACATCAGATGCTACTGTAACATCTTCTCCACCTACAAGGTAGGTATGACAACACTGCAGCAGTGTTTCTCATTATCATCTCTTCTTGCAGCACCTTGATTAAGTGTCACAAATCAATATGTTCAGTACTGGTGTCGCAGCCGAGAATGAACTTACCGCGCTATGACGTCACATTTATAGACATATCTGACATCTAGACCATGCATTACCTCCCCTTTTATCTGGTTTGTCCCTAAAGAGAAATCAATTTCTATCTAATTCACCCAGCTCAAACGATAGAAATTTCATTTCTCCTTCTACCACCACCACAAACCAGAAAAAGGAAAGACAGCAGTGTAAGTCCCCTGCAACACTTGCCGAGACAAAAAGAAAGGGGAAGCTTGAAATTATTTTATTTCAAGCAGTCACAATTACAAACCAAGAGACTTCGACACACTCAGTCTCGTAAGCAAGTCATCCTTTACATAGCCATCGTTGGCCTTTTCACTTTCCCAGCGACCATGTCGCTTAAACAGTCTGTCAGCTATGCCACTGTTTGCTGCTGCGGTAGCACCCCCTGCCCTTAAACTATGCAGTCCAAACTTGGAGATATCTGGGACCAGAGGAGCAAGTGCCTCCAAAAATAACTCTCGCAATCTTGTGTAAGATAGTGGCTTATCAACTTACCTCAATCTATATCGGTCACTACACACCGAAATTGATCTAAATATATATACTCATCTGAGTTATCAGAAATATCTGCTAATTTCAGATAACTTTTCAACTGTACCACTGGACAAAATTCAGAAACTGTAGATGCTATCACAATCCATGCACCGTCACGGTAAACATCTGTCTTGGACTTCTCCACAAAAAGGGACATGTGGTGCTCATGAAATACAATGTCTGATCTACGTATATGCAGCAACTCTTCTGATCGCAAAAAAACAACAATATGCAATAGCAACCATTGTAACAATTCTACTGTCCTTTAAACATTCTAATACGCATCTTCACGGGTCATGCGTATGATGAACTACTGATATAACGAAAGAAAATTTTTACTAGCAAGGTGCTAGCGGGCCAGTGGCTACTTCGCACACCGTACTTTACCGTGTAGCCATTTTATTAACATGCTTTGAAATGCATGCAGATATGTTCACGCTGGGGTGAGTGAGTTTATTTTTACGCCACTTTCAGCAATATTTCAGCAATATCGCGGGGGACACCAGAAATGAGCTTCACACATTGTACCCATTTGGTGAATCGAGCCTGGATCTTCGTTGTGACGAGCGAACGCGTTAACCACTAGGCTACCCCATCGCCCCATGGAATACTGCTGAGTGCAGCGTTAATAAACTAAATAAACAAACTTGATATTAGGAAATCTGTCGGAACCCCCCTGCCTTTGATTAACTAGGGGTATAAACATCTCCGCGATATTCGTATTGTTGCAAAATGAAGAAGCTGAAGGATGCCATAGTAAAATTAAAATTTATGATGTTATAATCTTGCTGTATCCGTGACCACTACATGTAGGATGGTGAAAGTGGAGCAGGATATAATACTATATGTATATGTAAGAATATATGAAACCTGTGGAAAAGCGTATCCTGCCTCACTGCATGGAACACGCATGGAAAGGCAAGTCAACCGCTCACCTGTGACAAAATATACCACAAAGAAATTAATTAAGCACCCCTGTATTTTTCAACATGTACATAAAACTTCTCGTAGTCGTAGAGAGTTGCGTCGGACATCAATACGCCAAACTGAAACAGCCTTCACTAAACTGTTTTTATTTCAATTGTAGTTTCGAAAATTTGATTATTTTTTCATTGTTTCAAGATTATTCCCCGAAATCGAAATTTTGCATTTTTTCTTGTTACTGCGCTTATTTTCTTGTGTTGTTTGGGGGGTTTTAAAAACATTTCGTCGAAATCATGAGCTTTTTCTTCTATTTTTTCACTTTAATAATTTTTTTGTTATTTGTATTTATGTTATTATTTATTTTCTTGAATTTGGAGCTTTGAACATACACCTGAAATACAACTGGTTAAATAATCGAATAAACTGGGGGAAATCGAAAGTCAGAGATTTTGAAACAACTTAAAATTACTGGACAAATAATCGAAATAACGGTAAAAATAATACTCAATTCTTCGAGTAAGAAAAAAAAGAAAGAAAGAAAATTCTCACTTAATACTTGAAATTACGTGTGCCAGCATTCTGCTTTCGTAATTTCTAAATATTTTATTGCTGTGCAAGTCTGTCACTTGACTGCGCTTCGGTCCTCTTAACAGTAGACCTGTTCCCATACGAGTGGGTGAGCTGGGTTTAATGTCGCATTTAGCTGTATACCCGTTGCATCATGCGTATCAACTTAGAGTGGGTGTAAAGTCCGAGGTGATGCAGGTCACAGACGCTTAACGCTGTGGTGAAACCCACGAAGATGGCTACGGTGCTGACAAAGAATCAGGACGAACGGGGATTGGTGTGGACCCGTAAAGGTCTTCATCAACCCATGCTTGTCGTAAGAGGTGATTAAGAGAATTGGGTGGTCAGGCTCGCTGACTTGGTTGACACAGGTCGCCTTATCCAAAATAGCGTCGATCCATGCTCATTCTGGTGATCACTGGAGTGTCTGGTCGAGACTCAATTATCATAAAACCGGCGCCATATAGCTGGGATATTGCTGTGTGCTTTAAACAAAAAAAACCCAAACCAAACAGCAAAAAAAACAACAAAAAACAACAAACAAAAACAACAACAACAAAAAACTATCAAACCCAAAACCAATGGTGTTTACGAGGAATTGCCACCTGTAACCCCTCTCTCAAGTGTAACAGCGAATATCGTATTCTGACCGTGAGATTGCACGCTACGGAGTGTAGGGTGTGATATTTCAACACCACAAGACATTGTTTATGTACGTCATGGTGAGTATCACTCACGGTATTGTGACAATACGTTTTACACATGTAAACACGTTTTTCTCTGAGGCTGCATTCAACAATATTCTGGTCATACGACCGCGACTGTATAACCCGGTCTGGGCCAGACGAACCAGTGATTGATCTTGAAAACAAAGGTCCAAGCCTTCAGGCGTACGGTGAAAATTACCAGATCTACTTTGAACAGTCATATGTAGATGGAACTTACTCTCACCCGGAAACCGGAAGTGGTCGCGTGGGACCATCAGGTCAAACAACTCGAACAAAAGTACCATTTTATTGATTCCAAATTGATAAATATTATCTAAGTTCATTTCAACATTTTACAAAACCCATCTTATAATTCACCATGGTTCGAATGATGGTTCTATTGGGATGCTGCATCTTATTCTCAGACGCAACTGTCATATCCCACATGTTGAGAAATATCACACTATCCTTCAAATCGGTAAATTCCTCCTCTACAATCTTGTCATAAATGCCACCCCAGATATCATCCGTCCTACCTATGATAGCTCCATGGTCGCGGAAAGCATGAGATCCCTTAACGAACACAAGAGTATCCGGGGAACGGGTCTTGAGTTTAGCTACAGATTGACGTGTTCTCCGAACATGCAGTCTGTACAGGTCAGGATGATAAGCCATGAAGTGAAGATAGAAATGAATAACAACGATATCCCGTGATCTGCTAGGCATTTCATCGATATAAGCATGAGTGGCTTTTAATGAACCCAGATTTTCACACGCTACCCCATTATGAAATGGGAAGCAGTGGGGTCCCCAAAATATGGAGTAATTGTGTTTTTGACTTAATGAAGTAATGAGGGTTTGGAAGTAATGAGGGTTTATGCCACGACGTTTTTAGCCACTTTTCCGTCACCAGCTGAAGGTTGAGATACTTCATTAAGTAAAAGAGAAACTGTCTGGTGGTAGAGTCTCCAAACATCCACAAAGTTCTGGATTTGAGACCTTCATGGACCTGTCGTGGAAGGTGGTCCTGCAGTGTGTTACATGCCATGTCCAGTTCTGGAGGTAGCCAGAAGGGGGAGAAGATGGCCACGACAGGCGAGGGGGGAGGTCGTAACATGGGGTGAGATTGTCCTTCCTTGTTGCCGTTGAGTCTGGAAAAATGTAAAATACGTTTGTTACATTATGTTCATTTTCTCTGTTATGATAAAAGAATAAAGCATATTATCAATGTTTCCATGGACACGTAAATTATAGAGGAGGGTATAACCAGGAACCTTTTATAACATAAATAGAAAATAATGTCTTCGCGGAAAAGTGGAACAGTTAAATCGTAAATAGGCGTACCTCCAGAGACTGATATGTATAAGCTGGACTTGCTCTTAAGTTGTCGATGAAGTCAGTTGTGCGTGCAAAAGACAGTATGAGCATTCGGTTCCAATATATTCCACAATTGAAGTTCAGGAAAACTTGATTTTAGGAAAATATGAACTCTTTAAAACGATAGACACATTCATTGTTGCTCAAGACTTATTACAAGTAAACTGAGAAATACAAACAAAGTCATACATCATTTCAACTTTGCATCCTACCTGAACATCTTCTGATATGGATCTGTGTAATTTAACTCCGGCTTAATTGTCCTCGTCACATTCCAGTCGCTGCACGATAACTCCGACGACGATGGTCGACCACAGTACCAGGGAAGCCCGTAGTTACAAACAGCAGCATATCCTGGAATGTGTTCATCTGGTCGACAAATTGTATCTTCCGAAATTCCATTTTTGTTGTAGCGTGCTATTATTTCTCTAATTCGTTTGCCATTGAAATTGGAATACAGGGCATCGAGAGTTTCTTTTGGAGTCGCCAAGCTAACAGTTATCTTCACTTTCCCCTCAAAATGCAGTTTTATTATTCCACTGTAGGTGCCGTTTTGGTTTTCCGTGATTACCCCGTTTGCACAAGCTCCCTTTGTAACATCCTTGATCCACAACCTTACGTAGTCCCCTCCATTACTCTTCCGATGTGAACCTCTACTTCTTCACCAACTTTATACTCAGGCTTTATTGTTGTAATTTCAAAATCAGAACATCTGTGGTTGGCGATGGATTTAAAATCCTTGATGTGATTGGATGAAGATGGAGAAATCTGATCAATCGACTTGACCGCTTGTTTGACGGGGAACCGCTTGATTCTCCTGTCAAAATTGTCACATAAACAAATATGATTAGTATTAAATCTATGGATAACTGTCTGTTATGTGCTGCCTCAAATATAGTACTGTACTCTTTTGTAAAATGTGTTGCATATACCAGCAAGACACTGGATTGAGGTAGGATGGGGTACTGGAGACAATACAGATTGTTACAAACACAAACACGCGATGTCCATAATCACAGGAAAATCATACTTCATCATAGATATTTGTTAATGAGTCTCCAACAAATAGCGATGACATTGGTGTGGCGCCGCTCACAAACACGTGCCAAAGAAAGTCAATTGTCCACTGCCAAAACACGGACATACAAGCATATGATTGCATCAGGCATAGTGAGTGAGTGAGTTTAGTTTTACGCCGCACTCAGCAATATTCCAGCTATATGGCGGCGGCCTGTAAATAATCGAGTCTGAACCAGACAATCTCGTGATCAACAGCATGAGCATCGATCTGTGCAATTGGGAACCCATGACATGTGTCAACCAAGTCGGCGAGCCTGACCACCCAATCCCGTTAGTCATCTCTTACAAGCATAGTCGCCTTTTATGGTCGACAGGTTATGAAAGGTATACGTTAAAGAACAACTGGACTTACTGACAGGGACAGGACACCATGTTTTGTATATAAAAACAACAAACACCTCTCCACATCCATAAGAAATCAGTACCGAAATCACTGTCGATTTGACGATTCAGACTATATAATGAACATGTGTTTATGAAACTATCATAAAGTGACTGTATCACGTAAGAGTATGTAGGCGTGTATATTTCAACGTTATAACGTTAACGTTATTTCAACTGTAGCACACAAATTTCTAACCAAGAGATCAACTCTAATGCAACCAAACCGTGGCTAGATACATTGCTGTTACCTGAGAGAAGTAAAACATTATTATATGAAATATGTACTTACAGAGCTGACGAAGATATGCTCATGTATGTTGTAATGAGCCCAATTACACACAAGATTACAACCATAAGGTCCAAGGGTCGAGGCATTTTTTTTGACACATTGGCCATGTTGTATTTTGCTGCCTTGTCAAAGCTGACACTTGTTGCATCCAGCACCAGCAACTTTATTACTGTAAATAATGAGACCAAAAACACATCAATAGCCATTCACTGGACCTGAGTTGGTAAACGTTGTCTATGCGTGGCTGGCATTGATCCTATTACGTAGCAGCCTCAGGCCCGGATACATGAAGTCTCTTTAAATGTATTTACATGTCGCTGTCAGGAGTTGATACAAGGTGTAGGATATGTATATAAGCGTACTTACCATGCTATGGGCAATACAGAATATTGCATATACAGAGGAATCTGTCAAATCCGGACTCTTTATAAACCTGTTTTCCCCATAATCTGGACTACGCTCGGTAAAAGTGTTCCGAATTTGTCATTAAAGCTTGCTTTATAATCCAGACTCTTTCAATTACGGATTAGTAATTGCAAATGCAATTCCAAGTGCAAGACTGTGACTGCGTTGGATGCAATCCGTTGGATTAGCATTGCCCGGCGTGAGACGACAGATTCAACAATGTCAGAAATGTGGATTTCCTACTGAACTAGAAACTAAAGACGACAATGAAGAAGACGATCTACGGTAACGGACAAAAGGAATGCTTTATAATCCGGGCAAATGAGTCGGTCCCAATAGTCCGTAATAGACATATTCCACTGTATATAAACTGACATCCGAAAAAGGTACACCATTGTGATGACGATTGAAGCAATTGGGGGCATTTTCGATCATGTGGAGACATCGTCACTGCATGATAGCAGAATCCTTTCGGAAAACAAATGTAACGTTGTCTATACCTTCAAACGGGTACATGTACCTTGGAACTATACAAGGGCGGAAACTCTGCTAGGACAAGCGTACCGCCACAACGACCCACATATTCAAGGGTCATCATGCACGTTGTCGCTGACAAACATAACAAAAGACTGTGAGTAATTACAAAGTACAAAGCCATCAGTTTAATGTTAAGGATGTCCATCTCGTGCTTCAATGCACCCGTGAAGATCCGGATTAGGACTGATCGCCAGGAACTCATGCTTGTCGTAAGAGGCGACTAACGGGGTCGGTTGACTTGGTTGACACATGTCATCGCTTCCCAATTGCGTAGATCGATGATCATGTTGTTGATCACTGGATTGTCCAGTCCAGACTCGATTATTTACAGACCGCCGCCATATAGCTGGAATATTGCTGAGTGCAGCGTAAAACTAAACTCACTCACCCACAAAGCGTGTCAGGCGCTGCAACGGTGACGTCAAACTCCCGATGACGTCGGAGGGAAACCGTTGCCATGTCTCGACGACTCTTGGCTCCAGTTCATGACAGCTGACTGATGGTGCTGGTCGAATTTGAATTTCATAATTTGTCTCATAAGACGACTCCATAGATGATCCATGATGTTCCTGTAAAAGGCACATGCAGGCCTTAGCGAAACATTAACGCTTATCCTGAGGACGTTCCGTGTCAGCCTTGCCGTATAGTGTCTAACGTTACAATACTTGAAGAGTATAAATGGAGCGAAACCGCTGCCAAAACTTCACATCCTTACCCCTGTGCCATGTTACCATGAGCGATAACCAGCCTCGTCTTCAAGTCTACCCAGATTCCACCCCAGACCATTACGCCACGCCTTCAAATGGCTGAACGTCCTGGACACGTTTCGGCGTTAGACGTTCACGTTGCCGTCTGCACTCACGATGACGATAGTCATGGCAGTGTAATTAACCAACAATGTTTCCATTGCTTTAATTGTTTTTGTAAAGATTAATTTGGAGGTTCATGATATTCTATATCAACAATGCTAATTAGTTTTAAAGAATATACTATTATCCGATGTGACAGATTGACGTTGTGACGTTGAAGTACAGTACAACCAGAAATTATTGAGAATTTAAAGATTGTATTTATATTTTTTCACTCATTACTCACGTATTAATTGTGAATATTAGCAGAACATAACTCCAGATTACAGGTGAACAGTTAGTATTTTGTCAAGTCACCATGGGCAGCAATGCAGGCTTCAATGCGGCGGGGCATACTACTGATCAAAGAAGTTAGAAAGTCGGGGTCCATGCTGTCCCAATATCGGACCACCTCTTCTTTCATTTCGGGAATATTTGTCAGATCTTTTCTTATTGACACTTTCCTTCATAAGTCCCCAAATATTTTCTATTGGATTTAGGTCAAGGCTATAGCTTGGCCAATCTAAAAATGTCATATTTTGGGTCCGAAACCAGGCCTGTGAATGCTTTGAACGATGTTTTGGGTCGTTGTCCTGCTGAAAAATCCCAAACTTTCCATAGAACACGTGATCAGATGGAAGTAAATGTCCCTCAAGAATATCTGTGTACCGCTCACTGTTCATATTCCCTTCAAATACACAGATGGGCGTTGCCCCTAACACAGATATGCCACCCCACACGTTAAATTTTGGACTGTACTTTGGCCGCTGATACAAAGGTTGTTCAGTTTGTTTGGTCCAGAATGTCAGTGTATTGGGAAACAGCCACACAAAACTTTCATCTGAGAAAATCACATTGTCCCAGTTCAACCTTCGCTCCTTTTGTTCAGCTTTCATTATCGGTGATGGAATTCCTCGACTTTTCTGCCAACCCATTGCATGCAGCTCAGTTCTAATTGTCTCCTTACAGACAGCCACAGTTCCTCTATCAATCATAGTTTTCTAAACTCATTCGTTTGTTTTTAACCGCCCCAAGCCGGACCCGACTGGTCAATCTCAACATTTCACCGCTGTGTGGTGGCATCAACGCCTTTCAGCGGTAGGGTCGACGTGTTCGAATATAATGTTCACTCAGTCGCCGTAGCACTGTTTCACGCCCAAGACGATGTCCGAATGCCGTTTATGTTGTTGCTTTCGCGTGGATATAGCAGCTTTGCATTTCAGACCCACGGATATACCGGTGTATACATGGATCCTCCCACTCGGACCTCTATTCCGAATTCTATGGTTTATGGTGAATATGGTGTGATATGCATGTGATTGATAAAAACGAGAGGACTTATATGTTATGTAAAAGAGGTATAGCGAATGAAACCATTTCTAACATGTCAGTTTAATGATGCTTTTAATAATCTAAGAATTCTGTATACATCAAAACGTCAATTAGCAAACCACCAGAAGTTGCATTCTCTTCTTGTATGACCTCTAGAAATGATACGGATATTTTACACTGTCACTATATTTAAAGTATGCAACAATCTTGAGAAATAACGTCTGGTACTACTTCATGTTACAAATTGTGTAAATTCCTGTATGTTTAGTTTACTCTATATGTGGGCTGGAGCCTAAAGTACAATGTATTTCTGTAAATCCCCACTCCAAGGACTGTCTGTTATCTGTTTCCAACAACCTGGTCATGCCACCAAGTGTTCTTCCCATGCGGACAAGCGTGGTTCGCCCCTTGGCCCTGTTTCCACACCTCTCTATCTGGATTACTGTTAAACCAGGCCAACTTTTGGCTGCTTTTCTGTGTTTCGGACTTGTTTTGTCAGCAGCGTTTTAGACACGTTTTTCCCGAGCGTTTCGTTCTTGGAATGTTGATGTCATTTTTACTTTCTAACGCTTAATTCATGCGACTATATTGGTTGCATTTGCGCGACATAATTTATCATTGTTTAATTTCTGTTTATACTTCATGAGACGAAAAGTCCCAATTGTAGATCTCCAGAGTTCGATCGAGATACCCATATTCTCAGATTCAGTTGTTTATTCAATTCCGTTGCAGAATCAAATATATATTCCGGGTCAAACGTACTTATTGGTGAATTATAAACATGGAATGTTCAGACCGATGTTTCGCACAACCGCTCTCTCAGGGGACATAACTCCCCTTTTGAAACTGTTTCATATTACAAATATGTGGGTATTTTATTTGCACGTTCTCTATCTTGGTCTTCCTATGTGAATAACGCTGCTTTGCAAGCTAAGAAAATTGCATATGGCATTCTAAAATCTCTTTATACGTTTAATCCACTTCCTTGTGATTTATTTTTTAAGATATTTAATACCAAAATTAGTCCGATTCTTTTATATGGAGCTGAAATATGGTGAGTTGATAACTTTAAAGAAGTCGAAGTTGTACATAAGATGTAAACGGTTTTTAAAAGTCAAACGGTTGATTTCGAACCATGTAGTTAGGGGAGAATGTGGCTGTTATCCAATGTATATATGTATATATAAAAAGGTTTTTAAATATTGGTGTAATATATGTAAAATGCCCGATTCCATATTTGTAAAGAAATGTTATAACATGTTAGTTTTTTACTCTGTAAATGGTAAAACAAACTGGGCATCAAAAATTAAGAATATTCTTTACTCTTTTGGATTTGGCTTTATGTGGGAACAGCAGCAAAATTTATGTAATGTCGATAAATTCATATCCGAATTTGTTTTTAGACTAAGAGCAAGTTATGCACAATAATGGCACACAGCTTGTAAATAGTCCTAAATTTTCACTTTATTCTTGTTTTAAAATCTCATTTAATGTTGAATTTGACATAGAAGATTTATCAATTTCAAAATTCCGATCGGCCCTTGCTAAATTCAGATGTTCTTCACACCGCCTCCAAATTGACACCGGTCGATATATTAATCAACCCAGATCAAATAGATTATGTTTTGTATGTAAACATAACTTTATTGAAAATGAATTTCATTTTATTTTGATATGTAAATGTTATCAAAATCTCAGATGTTTGTATTTACCACATAATTTTTATTCGAATCCCACTATTCATAAGTTTAATATGCTCATGTCAACTGGCAATCCATATATTGTAAAAAAAACTAACTTTTTATATACACAATGCAATGAGACTTAGAGACTCACTTCTATGCCAATAATATCATATTTCCTTTTGTATATTTTGTAAATTTACTTATTGTCTTCTGAACTATATATGCACATATGTACCGCTCTGAAATCCTGAAGTGTAGCCTGGGCCTATGGCCTCCACTACAAAGAATATAAAGATTGATTGATTGATTGAAGTAATGAGACAGAACACATTTTGGTGTACTTTCTTTTCGACGTCAGTCTTCCTAAACACGTAGGGCGGTGGGGTAGCCTAATGGTTAAAGCGTCCGTTCGTCACGCTGAAGACCCGGGTTCGATTCCCCACATGGGTACAAAGTGTGAAGCCCATTTCCGGTGTCCCCCGCCGTGATATTGCTGAAATATTGCTAAAAACGGCGTAAAACCACACTCACTCACTCCTAAACAATTTTTCAACGAGACATCACGACATCATCTCAATCCGTAAAAGGAGCACACTAGTCGATGGCGTTGAAATTCGTTATACATACGTGGGTTCTAAATAATAATAATAATAATAATACTAAAGTTAATGTTTATAGAGCGCCTGTTCCAACATATTGCTCATAGGCGCTCAGGCAAAGGCAGTGTCAAAAGGCTGAGATTTTAGCATTCGCTTGAACAGGTCGAGTTCGAATATGTCCTGGATGTTGTTTGGGAGATTATTCCACAATATCGGTCCTG